>NC_067480.1:89839948-90139948 GCF_947179515.1 Apodemus sylvaticus
TTAAATGTAATATAGGCTCTCCACCTCCATCACATCACCGGGCTCACTTAAAATAAAACACTAATAAGTATAGTTCCATCCTTAGTTTTAGCAGAAATCTCTGGTTTGCTTTGTATATTCTGACATAACCAGAGATAGCTTATTGATTCCTTTCTTTTAGCAAACTGGCCTGCAAGGAGCTATCAATACAAATGCAAAAATGACAGTGTCTCCCGACATCCTGGTGGTGAAACAACATGAAACTGAGGGTCAAAAGTGTGACACGTAACTTTAGGTTGAGAAATGCTAACCTGGAGGTGTGAGGGAGAGAGAATGTTCCAGATGCATAACTGCCTTGAACAGACAGAGACTTGTGCAAAATCCATGTGGCCCATGAAAGTAGGAGCTTTGAAAAGAATGAACTAAAGTATCTCCTGTATCATGACAGTTCAGAGGAAGAGATGAAAAAGATCAAGATGAGTTTGCAGAAATCAGTCAGGGTGAAAATCACTGACAGACGATCTAGCTTTAGCCCAGCTAAAACTTTCAGCATGTTTTCTAGGAGTGACATGATGCCAAGTGAGACTTCTAATTATCTAAGGCTAATTCAAGTATCTGGTCATGAACGTAAAGGAACAAAAGTAGAAACCAGTGAGCAATGGTTAGTTCTGAAGCTCCAGCCTCAGCCCACCACCGAAGCACTTACATGCAAATTCAATTTTCAAATCTTTAGCCAACATAGTCCAAGCCCAAGCATCTGAGACCATGCATGGACTAAGAATTATGGGAAATTATGGCAGTAAATTCTAAATCCTCCCATTTGACATTTATTAACCTGACTTCAATTTTTAAATGATTCATTTCCTGTAGATAAAGTTTAGGAAGTCACTTGGTCGTGAGTAAATGTAAATTTGGGATTTTAAGCTAGGTCCTATTAGACAATACTCAGAAAAAAAATGATTTTATACATTTAAAATTCAGCAATTTGGGAGATGATTTATGAGAGACTGCCCATCCTACTCAAGAATATATACATTAACCAAGCAAATGTACTTACCCACCAGCAGAGCATGACCTACAATCTTATAGAATATATTACTGTCCACCTTCAGGCCCCAGGTCCTGTGCATGCTAAGTCCTCTACTGAAGGAACCCCTCACTGAACAGCTTTGGAGATAAGAACCTGAATAGGAAAGAGTATTGTGAACATTTTATTCACACCTCAGAGTCTCCTCTGATTCTGTTGACCACATTCAAATAAGATCTACCATCACGAGAATATATTTTTCCACAGAAAAGTGAAACAGTCATTTGGAAAAAAAGAAGCAAACAAATCAAGAAATTAGGCAACTAAAGCCAATAAATTGTAAAAATTAAACTCATTGAAATCTAAGACACAAATGCCAAGGGACAAAGCCACAGAGTTGTCAAGAACTCTACCTGTTCATTGCCCTGTGTCACAATATGGTAAAGCCGAGGCCAAAGGCCTCATATGATTTAACCTGGATTTTTAAAAACTACACCTATATGCAAAGTTGTGGCTGTTATTTCTTGGGCTGTAGATCAATATTTATGACTTTCAGCTGTTCTAGTTTAGTTTCTGTTGCTGTGGTAAACACCATGGCCAAAAGCAAATTGGCGGTAGAAGGATTTATTCATCTTATGGTTTACAGTCCAGCACTGAGCAATCCAAGGCAAAACTCTGAAGCAGAAGCCACTGAGGAAAGCTGTTCACTCACTCTCCCATCAGTTCATGCTTGGCTAGTTTTTCATACAGCCCATGCCCACCTGCCCAGACACAGTACGACCCACAGTGGGATGGGTCATAGTTAACAGAAATGCTACACAAATATAGCTGATCACCAACATTTATTTCTTGATGAGCCCAGGATATGTGTCATTACTTGGGGTAAATACAAAGATGAGGTATTGAGGCAGAGTTGTCACTTTCTTAAACATCAGTTCATTTCAGCCTTCCCCTCTATTGTTATGAACTAGTTCTTAGAACAATGTTAGGCACTGACAATACTTTGAATTAGGAATATCAGGCCAGCATGGAACCAGACTCTCATTGGCTGATGATCAGGACTGATCTTGATGGTTACACTTGGCAAAAAAGGAACTGCAAAGAAAGCATTGCCTCCATTAGACCCTGTGGATTTATTTGCAATGCACTGGCTTAATTGCTTCTGACTATTCTACAGTGAATGCTACCATTTACTGAGGCAAATGGTATATTTGTTACCCACTCTCACACTTCTTCAGAAGAACATGTAATGTAAATGTATATGATGCATGCGTATATGTATGTGTATGTGTATGTGTGTATGTGTACATATATATAACAAAACCTCATTCTTACATGTAACGTTGAAACTGAAACAAAAATATGTTCTGCCGTATGCATAGAAATAGGGCATTTGTATGAACTAAGTTCCAAACTGAGTTTACAATCTTGTTTTCTTTCTTATTTTTAAACAAACCAAATTTTAAAATTATCCAAAGCATAAAAAATAAACCTACTTTTGCTGTGGACAGTGTTCCTCTTTTAAGTTTATACAAACATACATGCTTTTGCCTGTTTTAACATAAACTGTTGTATAGTCTGTATCAAGATAATACATGAAAATAGGAGGAAGAAGAGCATATGATAGAATATGATGATAGGAGATGGGAAAGGGTCAAAGTATATTATATGCATGAATGAGATGCCATAATGAAATCCATTAATTAATTAATAAATTTGAATAAAACTGAAAGTTAGTCCATGTCAGTCAAGACATATTAGTTAACTTTATAATCCTATTATGACATTTATCATATGAGAACTATGTAATTGGTACAGTATCTTCCTAAGATAAATCACAGAAATAACCAGGTCTTAAATCATGTATAATTAAAACAGAAAACCAAAGTTAAAATGCTGGCTGATAGTTAACACCAAATATGTTTTATAAATACTGTAAAAAATATCAAAGACAAGTCATTTCTTTTTTAACTATCAGTTCAAGTTGTGTACCATTTTTCTTCTCAGTAACTGTTAGAAATTTTGAGTGTTTCTCAAAAAATAAAGAACAATAAAACACTCCTGAAAAATTTTAAAGCAGAACCTTAAATAAGGTTTCTGTTTCATATATTTTATGTCTGACCCTTTTGGACTTTTGAATATTCAATATACTATTGGATAGGTTTAAATCTTTATATCTATTCTTGAAAATAACTATTCCTAAACTTTCTTGCTATTGGGCAAGAAAAGCTTTTTAGAATATGTACCTAATTTGAGAATTAAAAAATAATATAAAAAATACATATCAGTATACTACCAATTTTATTCTAATAAATAATTCAGAGCATGCATGAATGTTATGTGTAGTATGTGTGTTTGTTTACATGTAGTATGTGTGTTTGTTTACATGTAGTATGCGTGTTTGTTTATGTGTAGTATGTGTGTTTGTGTGCCTGTAGTTTACATGTGGTAACTGTGCTATAGCTATGTGCACACTCCATTGATATCTTTATCTATCTTTTAAAAATGACAAGAAATTAACCTTAAAATCAAGTCAGCATTCATGTTAACTTGAAAATTTGTAAAGCTAAAAGAGAACAACTACAGTAAAACTAAAATCAGTGCTTATGTTAGAATTCTGATTTTTAGAGTCACATTTTAGGGAGAGTTTTGTCTGAGTGTGGTGACCCAGGTTAAAAGCTCTTAAAAAAATAAAATAAAATAAAACCTTCCCTTGTATGTATTCTCTTGGGAACAAAATCATGGGAGCTCTTTTCACAGCAGAATGGAGGAGGGTGGCTTTGGTTTCATTAATATTCATATCTAGTATACTGAGTCTTCATTTAAAGATGTAAGTATTGTATCTGTTTGACACTACTGTAAAATCTGTTTACACAAAGCTTTATGTTGACTATAGAGCAAAATCTTCCATTTCTGATAAGATTTTTTTTTAAAGAACACCAATAAATTAACCCTTTAATAATTGCTTCTTTCAGAAACACTGTCTACTGGGGGGGGGGTCCCAACCCTGAAACTCTATCAAAACATCTCCCCATCAGAACACACTGTGTGCCTGAATGGCTCCTAAGTCCTCATGCGCCCAAGTTGTTTTTGCAAGTAAACGTAGCATTGACTTTAATATGCTCCATGTGAGATTTACTTGGGAATCTAATCTGAAAACATGCATCCTATCCATCTTTTCAGCCCCACAGGTTACCATCACATGGTATCATTGACATAGACGAGAAAAACTGGCGCGGCCAATGCTGCTCCGCCTACCTCTCATAGCTCCCACCAGTGTGAGTGAGCTCAGATGCTTATGGAAGGCCTGTCCCAGGTCTTGGAACTGCACGCCCTTCAGCTTGACCAAGCTTGGCTCTTCTGGGAAGGACTGAATGATGACTCTGGCCCCCAGATCCATGGCTCCCAGCATCTTCTCACTCTTAGAATACAAACAGTGCTTCAGGTTACCTGAAACACATAACGATGCCCCGGTGGGAAAGAGAACATACTTCTAGACAAATCACTGTTTATAAGGCTCTATCTATATAAAGGACAAACCATCCAACCATCTTGTTACACTATGGATTTCTGTCTTCAGATTGTTTAAACAGATCAAATTCCAGGACATGATACTGGCCATTGCTCTATTATTTCCAGAAATGCCCCCCACCCAAACTCTCACCTTCATTACTATCAAAAGGGGGCAGATTACAGCCCACAAGGCCAGGTAAACTGGTGGAGAGCTCAATATAAAAGATAACCTATAGGAAAGGTGTAATAAAATGGTTCTTTCCTATTAGATATTTTGGTGGATATTTAAGCACTGAACGCTATCATAGTACCTTCTAGTCTTGAAGTGCCCCATGGTGTTTTCCCCTTGACTGCACTGTTGTGTGTTTGGGGATTTAGTAAGAGTGTTTCCAGTGAAATGGCAGAGGACTCCAGACAAGTTATTGAGAATCTTTGCCAAGCTGCTTACTTAGCTAACTTCCTACTAAGGAAACAACAACAACAAAACCACCTGTCCCTAATGTATAATTGTCATTGCTACACTGCTAAGAGAACAGCCCTCCAACTATTTTGTGCTGTCATGTGAAACTTAAAAATGGGAAAAATAGTCCCAAAATGGAGACATTTTCTTCAGAATTGAGTCAGTATCAGCCATGTTACTTCTGAGTCCACACTCAGAATAATCAAAGGTGACCTAATTTGGATATACTTATTGTTCTAATTTGCATTCTTTTGTTTGCTGTGATAAAAGCGATGTAAAAGAGCCATAAGATTGTTTCATTTTACCTTTCCTGGATACAGACCACCACTAAGGAAAGTCAGGGTAGGTACTCCAACACAGACCCATACTCAAAAGGCCGCTTATATTCACCCTTCTTATACAGCCCATACTCATCTACCCAGGGATGGTTCTGTCCACAGTGGGCTAAGCATTCCCACATCAATTTTCAGTCAAGAAAGTTTCTCAAAGGCATGACCAATGGTCGATCTAATAATACTGGCAATCCTTCAAAAGTCTTCCCAGGAGACTGAAGGTTTTATCACATTGACAACACTAACCAGCACACCTACATGCTCATCAGTATTGATAGACTCGGGTTAAATTCAACAGCACAGCAATGAACAAAAGAGGTAGCAATCAATCAAAGCAATGTGTCACTCTCTGATGAATTACAAAGTCTAATCCTTCAAAGAATTGATCTATAGGCAGTAAATGAAGAAATGCTGTGTATTTTGATTGTTTGTACATTTATTTTTTTTCTTTTTTTAACCAGATATTTTATTTGTTTACATTTCATATATTATCTCCTTTCCGGTTTCCCCTCTGGGAACCCCATATCCCATCCTCCCTTACCCTGCTCCAGTGAGGGTGCTCCCCCACCAACCTATGCCCTCCCACCTCACCACCCTAGCATTCCTCTATAGTGGGGCAGCAAGCCTTCACAGGACTAAGGGTCTCCCCTCCCATTGATGCCACATAAGTCCCCTTCAGCTCCTTCAGTCCTTCCCCTGACTCCTCTATTGGGGTCCCTGTGCTCAGTCCAATGGTTGGCTGCGAGCCTCTGCATCTGTGTTGGTCAGGATCTGGCAGAGCCTCTGAGGAGACAACTGTATCAGGCTCCTGTCAGCAAGCACTGCTTGGCATCAGCAACAGTGTCTGTATTTGGTGTCAGCATGTGGGATGGATCCCCAGGTGGGACAGTCTCTGGATAGCCTTTCCTTCAGTCTCTGTTCCACTCTTTGTCCCTGCATTTCCTTTAGACTGGAGCAATTCTGGGTGGTGGTCCCATCCCTCAACCGGAGAGCCATACCTAACCCTGGATACTGTCTCAACAGGTTGCCCCTTCCCATTGTGGGGTATTTCAGCTAATACCATCCCTGTGGGGTCTGGGAAGGCTCTTGCTTTCCTGGCACCTAGGACATTCTGGTTGCTACCCCCAGTTCTCATCCCCCATTGCTACACACCTCTGTTCAATTTTCTGACCCTCTGTACAGTACATCTCCTCCATCTCCTCCCATACCTGATTCTTCCCCTCTTTTCCCCCTCCCCTTCTCTCTTCCTCCCAAATCCCGCCCACCCTCCACTTCCCTTGATTGTGCTGCTCCTTCTTCTAATAGGACTGAAACATCCCCTCTTTGGTCTTCCTTCCTCTTGAGCTTCATGTGGTCCATGAATTGTATCGTGGGTGTTCCATGCTCTTTGCCTAATACCCACTTATCAGTGAGTACATACCATGTGTACTTTTTTTGTGACTGAGTTACCTCACTCAGGATGACATTTTCTAGATCCATCCATCTGCCTGTGAATTTTGTGAAGTCTTTTTGTTTGTTTTTTGTTTTTGTTGTTGTTGTTGTTGTTGTTTTCAAGACAGGATTTCTCTGTGTAGCCCTGACTGTCCTGGAACTCACTCTGTAGACCAGGCTGGCCTCGAACTCAGAAATCCGCCTGCCTCTGCCTCCCAGAGTGCTGGGATTACAGACATGCACCACCACCACCCAGCTGAAATCATTGTTTTTATTAGCTGAGTAGTATTCCACTGTCTAAATGTACCACATTTCCTGTATGCATTCCTCTGCTGAGGGACATCTGGGTTGCCTCCAGCCTCTGGGTATTATAAATATGGCTACTATGAACATAGTGGAGTACAAATCCCTATTACATGTTGGAGCACCTTCTGGATATATCTCCAGGAGTAGTATAGCTGGGTCCTCAGATAGCAGCACTATGTCCACTGGTTCTGAGGAACCACCATACTAATTTCCACAGTGGTTGCACCATCTTGTAATCCCACCAGCAATGCAGGAGTACTCCTCCTTCTCCACATCCTCACCAGCATCTGCTGCCACCTGAGTTTTTGATCTTAGCCATTCTGACTGGTATGAGATAGAATCTCAGGGTCATTTTGACTTGCATTTCCCTGATGACTAAGGATGTAATAGTAATTGTTGCTTCCTGTTATTTTTGTTGTTACAAGTGGAATTATGTTTTTGTGGCTATCTTCTTTTAGGTTTATTGAAAGAAGATTAATTTCTTGCTTTTTCTAAGGTGTAGTTTCCTTCCTTGTGTTGGAATTTTCCATCTATTACTCTTTGTAGGGCTGGATTTGTGGAAAGATATTGTGTAAATTTGGTTTTGTCATGGAATGTTTTGGTTTCTTCATCTATGGTAATTGAGACTTTTTCTGGGTACAGTAGCCTGGGTTGGCATTTGTTTTCTCTTAGGGTCTATATGTCATCTGCCCAGGATCTTCTAGCTTTCATGGTCTCTGGTGAGAAGTCTGGTATAATTCTGATAGTCTGCCTTTATATTTTTCTTGACCTTTTTCCCCTACTACTTTTAATATTCCTTTTGTTTTGTGCATTTGGTGTTTTGACTATTATATGATGGGAGAAATTTCCTTTCTGTTCAAATCTATATGGCATTCCATAGGCTTCTTGTATGTTCATGGGCATCTTTTCTTTAGGTTAGGGAAGCTTTCTTCTATAATTCTGTTGAAAATGTTTACTGGCACTTTAAGTTGGGAATCTTCACTCTCTTCTATACCTATTATTCTTAGGTTTGGTCTTCTCATTGTGTGCTGGATTTTCTGGATGTTTTGGGGTAGGAGCTTTTTGCATTTTGCATTTTCTTTGACTATTGTGTCAATGTTATCTATGGTATCTTCTGCACCTGAGATTCTCTCTTCTATCTCTTGTATTCTGTTGGTGATGCTTGCATCTATGACTCCTGATCTCTTTCCTAGGTTTTGTATGTCCAGGATTATCTCCCTTTGTTCTTTATTGTTTCTATTTGGATTTTTAGATCCTGGATGGTTTTGGTCAATTCCTTCACCTGTTTGGCTGTGTTTTCCTGTAATTCTTTAAGGGATTTTTGAGTTGCCTCTTTCAGGACTTCTAGCTGTCTACCTGTGTTTCCCTGTATTTTTTTAAGGGTGTTATGTATGTCCTTCTTAACATCCTCTATCATCATCATGAGATGTGATTTTAAATCAAAGTCTTGCTTTTCCTTGGGCTATCCAGGGCTTGCTGTGATAGAACTGGTTTCTGATGATGCCAAGTAGCCTTGGTTTCTGTTGCTTATGTTCTTGCACTTGCCTCTTGCCTTCTGGTTATCTATGGTAGTAGCTGGTCTTTCTGTCTCTAACTGTGGCTTTTCCCTCCTGTAAGCTTGTGTGTTAGCACTCCTGGAAGAGCAGCTCTCGCCTGGAGGAATTTGGTTATGGAGAGCTGTGGCACAGTGTCAGCTCCAGGGTGCAGATGGAAACCAGAAGGATCCTGTCCCCAGCTGTTCCTTGGTTCCTGTGTCCGGATGGCTCTGGGCGGGTCCCTCTTGGGCCAGGAATTTGAGCAGAGTTGGTGGGCTCACCTATGCTCCTTGGTTCCTATGTCCTGAGGGCTCTAGGGAAGTCCTTTGGAACAGAAGTGGTAGTCTTACCGATGCTCTCAGGTATGTCAGCACTCTTGGGAGACCAGCTCTCTCCTGTAGGGATTTGGGTATAGAGAGCTTGCCACAGGGCCAGTTCTGGGTTGAAGATGGAAATTGTAAGTGAAATGCTGTGTATTTATATCATTTGGTGAAAGTATGATCTCAGTTTGGCTGAAATGTGAAGGTAGATGTCAACTCTAGCTCACTTTTATCCCAATTCTTTTTTTCTTTTAGCAAATTACATATTTGTCAGTTGATGACTTTGAGTGAAAACAATTGAGGTCATGATCATTCTTTACTAAAAACAACCCCTTATGTCACAACACTATGTATAAACACACCTCAATGCATATATCTCTGAAATCTTTAACTCTAGCCTTGATATTTCTATCAGGATCCAGACACTGCCAGACATTTCCACTACATCGCTGGTCTGCCTTCTCAGTTTCAACATGTACAAAATTAAACTCCTGTTAGCCATCACCCTCCTACCCCCAAAACCTTCCCATCTTCCCATCACTGTAAACGCCCCATCATCCATCCAGAACTCATGCCTGGAAGTCATCCTTGACACCACACCATCCTGGACCAAAGTTGACAAATGATATCTTCCCAGCACGTGAAAGCCCTCATAATCTACAGCCTGGGAAACCAAAACATAACCTCCCAAACTAACCATCCCTGAAATAGATGTTTAATAGGCACATCAGTATGATTCAGTGCCTGCTATTCTACCAGAAGATGAATTGGCTCTTACACTCCTTTACCTAGAGTATGCGGTAGGTCGCTCAGAAAACAATCCTCCCCCCAAATCTAATCAATAAAAATGAACTGCCCAAGCTTAGGATTCTGGAATTATGGGGGTTTGGGGAGAATTTTAAGAGAAGCCTGGGATTAAAGAAAACATTATAGTATTCCAACTCTCTAGGTTTAATTCATTAACACAAGTTTTTCCCAGAACAAAGAATTATTTCCTTGGCTTTGTCTGTTTCTTTTACTTCTTGGAAGTTGGAGAAAGGATGAAGTGACAAGCTGCCAAGAGGAGTCTGAAAACTACAGAAAAAGACAGACACTCTTGAATTTTAATGAAGAAGGCCAACCACAGCCCTATGACATATTGACAGTCAGGGAGAACATGTATTCACTCTTTGTATTTCTACCTTCAGCAGCACTGGCCTCCTGGCATGAATCGAGGAACTTTACCCTCTCAAGAGTGAGATTTCCTTGGATGATAATGTTCCTGCTGAGGAGAGCCACTGTCGCCTTCAAAATATGATTCTCTCCAGCTACCCAGTTCTCTGTGAAGTTGTAGGAATATCTGAAAAAAAAAAGAATAAGATGCACTTGAGAACATCACTATACATCTTATTATAAATAGTAAACAGGTTCTTCTTTGGGATTATCTATGTTTTTAGGAACTCAAATACCCAAAAATGATCCATATATACATCTGTAAAACGCACCATGCATAGCAGTGGAAACTACTCACTCGCCACTTGCTAAGACAGAAATTCTAAGGTTCCACTAGAGAAAGCATTTAAGAAATCCTCATCTTCATAGCATTCATGCTTTATTTTATTATTTTCTTTTCCAGATTAATGCCCAGCATTGTTTAATTCTAATGTATCTCATCAAGAGATGAATGCCCAGAGTACAATTCACTAAAAATCTCATCCTTCTCCGGGTAAGCCTATCCACGCTGAAATCTGAGTACCTCAGTGGGTTCCTGAGATGGAGATCTGCATTGTGGACAGTTTCTATAATGACAACTTCTTCTGTTGCTTCAGCACCTTCTACAATCATCCCACTGATAATGACAGCTTCATCCCCAGGGTGCCAGTCCACAGCTTCCTCCAGAGCCAACACTGTGTCTCCGGCACGTGCAGCTGCTCGAAGATAGGTGACAGTAACTTCCGGAACTGAACCTAAAGTGCCCAAGAGAAAACTTGTTCACATACTTTGATTGTTAGTAAGGATATTATTTTATGAAAGGTGCTTGAAAAACCAACCAAGGACAGAAAAGTGCCATGAAAAACATAGGCACTGCCACCAGACAAAATTTACATGCAAGGCAATTGACATAGAGGCAATATGCAAAGCTGAGCTTCAGGTTTCTGTTCCATGGAGAGTAGCAGTACATAAACTTCCAGCATAGTGCTTAGGGCAACTTATGAGATGTTAGTTAATGAAGTATCTAGCTCAGATCTCACTGCAAAAAAAGGCACTAGCTACACATCTGTCCTATGGTTAGTGGTTCTGTCTCTGAGAGCCCCAAGGGTCCAGGTTAGTGAACTGTGGAATTCCTGTGGAATTCCTATCACCTTCAGGACCAGATATCCTTCCTTCTATTTTTCCATAAGAGTCCCCAGCTCCATCCACTATTTAGCAGTGTGTGTTTTTATCTGTCTGAGTCAGCTACTAGTTGGAGCCTCTCAGAGGACAACACGCTCCTGTCTGCAAGCATAACAGAGTATCATTAATAAATGTCAGGGTCTGGTGCTGTCCAGGGGTTGGGTCTCCCAAGCTGAGCCTGTTACTGGTTGGCCATTCTCTCAGTCTCTGCTTTATCCTCCATGCCTCATATGGGTCCCAATAACTAGAGCAAGATCTATGCTAAAAGCTGTTACTGGTATGTGGAATATGTTCTTTTAGCTATACTGCCTTGTCTTGCCTCAGTGAGAGACGATGCATTTAGCCTCATAGAGACTTGAAGTACAGTGATGCAGAAATACCCAGGGGGCCCACATGCTCAGAGGAGAAGGGGAGGGAAGATGGGAGAAAGATTGTGGGAGGGAGTAATCAGGAAGTGGTCAGTGAGAGAGATATAAAGTGAATAAATACAAAAATAAATTAATTAAATAAAATTTTTAAAAAAGAAAAGAATATTGAATTATGTCAAGTTTTACTTTTTCTTTCTCTGTATCACTTTGTGTTTGCAAAATGAGCTTTTATTTCACTCTTGTTTCCAATATGAAAAAGTAGGTATTTTATCCCAATATAGAAAGAAGTCCATCATTCACTGACAACATGAAAAGTTTAATCCCCACATACTGTAAGCAGACTAAAAGATTACTTTACAATAGTCACCCTAGGACTTTGTGTGTTAATTGATCATTCTAACTAAAGTTGGGTACATATGAGATGAGATTATCAAACTATTGAAGAAGGGAAACTTGTGACTCTTCATATCTTAGTGGGCACTGTACTCTGGCATAACCTCATCACACTCTGGACCCCAAGCACTTACGCCCTTAACTATCAAAGATTTAAGAATGCCATTCGATTCACCATTTGCACTGGTATTTTTCAGCAGAGGTCAAGGCAAATTTTTAAAGGCATTATGTGAAGCAATAGTTCAGAAAACACATTGCTTACTCCCGACTCCTTCCCCGTCTCCTCTGTACATCTCCTTCCTCCTTTGCAATAGATCATAATTTACCTTTAGCCCACAGCAAGTTGCTGTCCTCCCCTGCTGCACTGAAGTAAAGTAATAATACTTGAATTCCTAACTGCAGGGGTAGCCGACAATAAATCATTTTCAAATTATTTTAAACTTTCCTCTTTATTTATTTGTCTGTGTGTGCACAGACACTTGTACCAACCATGTTGTTCTAGGCTGAGAAAGGTCTTTGGGTTAATGATGTAATTTCTGAAGTTTACCAAGGCAATAATTTTATCTTAAGAAACATTTACAGAGTTCAAAATTTCTAATTATAGGGCAGGTGGAAATTAAGACATAAATCATCCCCAAAGAAAATAATTTTAATTTTATTCCTTGTTTGTACATCTTAACCCTTGGGAATAATAAAATGAAATAAAGTTTATTTATTTGTATATACATATGTGTGAATTTCTCTAACCTGTTCTTGATTAGCTACATAAAAAATACATATATGCTATGAACTATTGAAGACTGTGTATAAATGATAGTTGCCTGTATATTAAAGATGATTGTTACCATGTATCAAAAAGAATCAAAAATGAAGACAAGAAGCATAATTGTCAGCTAATCCTTCTTGTAAATAATAGCCAAGTCAAAATGAACAAAGAAACTCAGGGACTTTTAAAGTATATATTTAACTGTTAGCATAAGCTCATGTCCTTCCAAATACTGATGGTCTTTCAATGAAGCAAAATTATTTCGTACCTTATTTATTTTCTTTGCAAAAGTATCATTCTTTCTGTATATGATGAAGATATGAAACCTGAAGAGACTCTTGAGTTCCACCCTCCTACTTCGATATAGAGGAGATATTGAACTTTGCATGAGCTACAATCACTCTGACTCAAGATGTCAAGAGAATTCTAAGAAACAACTAAGCTAGACATTCTGCATAGGGCTCTTATGCTAACCACGTCTTGTAGCATGCTTTTAAAAAGAGATTTTGGTGAATCATTTTAACCCACTCTCATCTTTGTTAGTTCACCTGTAATTTATCTCTTCAGACCCCAGTAACAAAGGCCCAAATTACTTGTTTAACTCTCCAATTCTCTCCAAGTACACCCTACTACTCTATAGTTTCAGATTTAGAGGCTCTCAGAAGCATTTTATATCTGATGTTCTTCTATCTAGGATTCTCCTAAGACAGAATGCTGTATACTTTAGTGACTATTTTTGGCCATAAAGCAAGCCTCCAGGATTGCCTGGATACTCAAAATCTGTGTTGTAATTTGTCACAGCACCCTACCTCTCTTCTGTCTCACATTTGATACAACCACAACTTGGCCTTTGGTCCTGCAATTACTTGTCTGTATCACCTACTAAGCATGGCAGCAAAAGCAATACCTATTTTGTTCACTGTAACAACACCAAAGCCAATCACAGTGTCTGGGACATAATAGATGCTCATTTATATATATATATATAATGTGTTATATAATAACACATGGGGAAGCAAGTATCTCAAACATTGAATGTCTATTCAATTAGATTGTATTTGGTATCATGGCAATGGAGTATCTAAACTTTATTATGCATTAGAGTATTATGTATTAAATACCTTTGGGTTTGACGGGGGGGGGGGGGGGGGAGGGCGGGGAATGGAAGCTGATACCTTTGTACACTTATGGTCAGTAATCTCAGGGTAACTAAAAACAGAAGAGGTAGGGAGGAAATGGTACATCCTACCTTTCTGAATGGAAAACAAAGGCAAGGAAAGTCAAGCAAGTAAAAACTGGCATGAAAGATGTCTTGTGCTGAATGCAGTACACAAATTTGCCAGATGACGTACAGTCCAGCATGAGTACACCCATATAGCAGATGGGAGTGTGGGGAAAGCTGGTATGTTCTAAGAGCCAAAGGGGTCAGGCAATACAATTTTAGTTATTACTACTGAAGTAACTACAAACTGAGCAGATTCAAGAAGGCCTAGGGTAGCAGATACAGTTGGAAACCTATGACAAGTACCACGTGTGTCAGCATTAAATAATTTCTGTAGTTATTCAACAGGTAAACCTTACCTCCCCTTGTCATATCATGGATGCATGAATGTTGTGATTTTCATTTTGCCATGTTTGTGTGTATTAACATCATATACAGATAGAAAGCCAAAATTCTCCCACGACTTGATTTACATAGTAATGAGATAATCAGCTGTGAATTCTGAACATGGAACTTCTAAATGCAAGACCAAAGATTTAGAGAGGTAACACAATTCTCCACCTCCTACTGGAGCCATACACCAACTGGGTAAAATTAGCTTTAGTTCTCAAAACGCTGTGTACATTACTTTACAGAAGTTATTTGTGCAAGATTACTGGCTGACTGGTACTCCACACTTCAAACATGCATGGTTTTCTTCACTGAACCTTTAAACCCTACACTGAGTTGCTCCTGTGCTGTGCCACAAATCAAAGATTATGTAAAAATACAGCTTAGAAAGATTAGTGATTTATAAATATGCTTAAATGGCAAAGCCTGTAATCCAATACAATGTTTAACCACACTGGGCTTTCAACCTGGACCTGTTAAGCAACCAACTATTCATTTACCCCCACTGATGGCCTCTCATAATTGTACTTCCTACCAATTATTGTCCAAACAATCGACAATCTACTGCTATTCATCTGTAATTATGCAGCCACAGAGAACCACTTTTACCAAATGGGCATGGGAAGAAAGGAAACAATCTTCATGGGTTGACACACTTAAAACTCACTAATTGTCCCGTTTGTTTTATAGGACTTAAATTTTTATTCCAAGTGCAAAACTCACAAGACTTTTCAAAAAGAGATGGAAAAGAGGGAGAGAAAAGAATGAAAGAAGGAAGAAAGGAAGGGTAGGAAAGAAAGGAAAGAGGGAAGGAAGGAGGGTAGGAGGGAGGGAGGGAAGGAAGGAAAAAAGGAAAGAACAAAGAAAGGAAGGAAACAAGGAAGGGAGGGAGGAAAGAAGGGAGGGAGGGAGGGAGCAAGGGAAAAGGAAATGAAGAAAGGAAAACTAGGCAATAGATGATGGATATCTAGATAATACATAGATGATAGATGTAGATAATAGATGATAGATACATACATAGAAGATAGATAATCACTTAATAGAATAATATTCCTATCATAACAGAAATAGACAAAAATGATCATCTAGAAATGTTGTTCTCAATTATTCACAAGCTGCTTCTCCTAATTTCTATATGCATCTTCTCCATAGTAAAGTAGTGATGCTTCTGTTTTTCCCTTGTTGGTCTGCCACTGAGAAGACAAACTTAAAGCCAACAGTTTCATTTCCCTAATACTAAGTCCCAGTATAAGAAATACACAGATGAATATCAATGAGAGTTATGAAAAAACACACAATCTTGTTAACCTATGAATATAAAAAAGAGCAAGAAAGACATGTATTAATATGTCATAAAAGGTTATAAGTTATTCCATTATCTTTCTCAACCCTGTACTTGTACTCTGATTTTGTACATATCTGTCCTTTAAAATCTTGTATTTTTCACTAGAAAATGATTTATCAGAGTATGACTTTAGTGTGGACTGCTACATAGTGGTGAACTCCACCCTGATTCTTTTCTTCTGTGTTTCACGGCCTCATCTATCCAATCAGATCATTATTGATCTTTTTTGATTAAGGAATATGCCTTCTCCTGCATATGCACATGTGTTAGGATTGGGCCACCTGCAGACTGCCTTCTCTTTAACATCCTGTTTTCTGTTTCTAACTCTGTTCATTAACCTGTGAAGAGCCCCTTCCCTGCAAGCTCGTCTCCTAGACAACCTGATGACTGATACTCTGTTCTGTTCCTTATTCTTCAGCTTCTTGACCAGTTCCTTGCATTTTACTTCTGCATCTACCATCTTCAAAACAGTTCTAAGTTGAGGCATTAAAAAGACAAGAAGGGAAAGCACCTAGAGTTAGAAGAACTGTGCTGGGCAGAGTCTGGGCAGGATTTGGAACTCCTACTGAGACTGTTTTCTGATGGGACATCTTTTAGTAGATAAACTTAGAAGAATAAGGTTCTCCAATTTCTTCAGTTATATTCTCTTTATTGCCTATTTAAAAAAAGAATAATCTTGTTTAGAGGGCCAGACCTGGAGAAAAAGGGTTTAGGAAGAAATGGTGAAATCTGGTTGGTTTCTGTTAAGAATTCTAAAAGATGGATGACTGGATTCCTGGTCTGAGGAAGAAGGCTCCTTATCAAAGTGAAGAGATATGGCATGGAAGCAAAAAATCTGAAGTGTGGTCCAACGTGCCAAACTCTCATTTGACAAATATTTCAGGTCACACATGCCCTACAAGACATCAAAGTCAAACTTGTAATCTATTTTCTCCAACATTCAATACTTATCTGAAAGGATAATCAATATTAAAGCTGTCTAATGATAACTACATTAGTATTGTCACAGAAAACTTTTGAGGCTTGCAGTTCTTTTGAGATGCAATGGGAAAAGAAAAGAATTCAAAACAGTAAACAATATGAGAATCTAATAGATAAATGTGTACTGTTTCTTCTACAAAAAAGATTTTCTAAATACAATATCAATGACAGAAATCATACGGAAAAATATTCATAGGCTTGTTATTATAAATATCACAAAATTCCATAAAAATGCTGGAGTAAATAACAATATGGGAAAAAAAAACAATTGGTTCTTTATGTCTCTGTCAAGAGTATTACACAGGGAGATATAAGAATAATGTCCCACTTGGGATCCCCAAAGACCTCGAAAGGATTAAATTGAGGAGACTGTTTCAGAACTCAGAAGGCTTATCCTCTGTTTTTAGTACCAGAGCTGTATGTGAAGAAACCAGAAAGCGCCTCCTGTGGTTTGAATGCCCATGAAGAAGACAGAATAAACTTTAGTTACCTCTCCTTCCAGGCTCAAGTTTCACCGTTTCTAAAAAACAAAAGTAATAGTCCTAATCCAAACCTTCCTGCTTCCCAGAGCTGTGAGAGATAAATGAGAGGAAAGGGTGATAAACAGCTCTAATAACTACAAAGTGCCAACCTATAGGGAAAATAAAATTCCAAAAGATGCTGAATAATATACCCATTCCTTCCTTCCTTAAGAACAGGCTATTAAGAGTTGAGCTTTGATGATGCAAGTGGAAGAATGCTGTTTAAAGGATGATTCTGCCTTCGTAGACACCCATTCCCTTAATTAACCCGAGTCCCTTTTGATACTTAAAAAGGTAAGAGTGTACCAATATTAACCAGCCAATAAACTAAAAGAAAATTCTCCTGGAGAAAATGACAGCAGCCATGGACAGACTCTAAGTCAGACAGTGCATGAAAGCTAGAGTATACCTGTAGAATTTTTTCATGCGAACAATAAGAAGCCATAAAGAGTTTCAAACATCGGCATGATGGTGAACAAATTGTATTTTTAAAAGATCGCCTTGACTTGTCACTATTTTGTAGTTTTTCAAATTACAAGGACACATGCCAGACAATCTGAATTGAATATTTGTAATATCTAGGTGTGGCAACTACTAGGTGTAGTTACAGAATTTTGTGACTTTAATGCTATAAATTGCCAACTAGTAATAGACAGGGTGTGCAGCCATGAGCCGATTTAGGCTCAGGCTCACCTATGTTTTAACGTGAAGTTTGAATAAATTATCTTTGGAGATTGTTAACAAAAAAAAAAAAAAAGATTGCCTTGGCTCCGGGGTACAGAATGAACTACAGAGGTTATAACAATAGCAACTAAAAGATACATTAGCATGAAAATAAACTACAATGACAATAATTGAAGTGGACAGAATACAAATTCACAAGTTGTTCAACAATAAACAAGACTTAGTGCTGGCAAAATGGTAAAGAACGAGGTATTAATAATGGCAGCCAGAATTCTGACTGACAGAAAATATTAGCAACACTGTATCCATCTCAGATTAATAACGAAGCAATTTCACCAAATCAAATTGTAGCTGCATGACATGAATAAGAATATAAGCATGCATCGAATAGCTAGTTGCCGACTTCAGAAGTATTTTATATGTCTTATTGGCCTTCTCTCACATAATAGCCTTATGAAAACTATTTTAGCATCAGTTCTACACATGGAAACTGCAACACTCAGGAGGTGACTTTTTTGTGGTCCATCATCTACTTATGGATAGAGCTGGAATTTGAACCCATTAAGTCTTGTAGAGTTCAAACATGACCACTGAAGATGTCTAACTACTCAATGTCTTCTCATGGTCAAGCTCACTGCAGGACCAAGAAAAGTATTCTGCCATATATTAGAGGAAAAAGCTGGCTATCCTCCTGGATTGCATATCTAAAGCCATTTGTAAAAAGTGCAGTAACGGTTGGTGACTATAATGTTAAACTTTACATTTTAATTGTTAGACTACAGAGTACCCAAACATCGACCAAATATTATTCTAGGTGTGTCTGTGAAGGTAATTTTTAGGATAGTTTAAAACTGAAACTCAGCAATTCAACATAATGAATTATCTTGAATTCAGTCTTAGGATGGTGTCTCAGAGTCTGGTGCTCTAGGCTGACATCTTTTCAACTGTGATGTATACTACCAGGTCTCCTGATTCTCATGCTCTTGAACTCAAATTAGGAATTACACACATAGCTTCTTCTTGCTCTCCAGCTTGCTGATGGCCACCATGTCCCTTTGCAATCTCTGTGATGAAATGACTCAGTTTCCAAGAAAATTGATTAACACAGTGAATTATTTTTTTCTTGTTACCATATTTTATTATACAAACAACACAATTTTGAAATACAATGTGATCCAATGCGCTTGTTGTTTATCATTGTACCTGTGCACTGCTTTCTTCTGAGCATGCTCCCAGAAGTGGAATTTCTAGATCCTAGAAATATATGCATTTAAACTTAGTAGATAATAAGCATTAATTTTCCAGAAAATTCATACTATAGATTCCACACTATGGGATAGTTACATACTCTTAAGATTTTGTCAATACTTTACGTTCTTAGTGATTACAAATTTTGATCTTTCAAAAATGTGTGTATTGATGACATTATTGGAGTCAATTTTAATTTTTCCAAGGACTACTGAGATCACATATTTTTTCACATTTGTTGCCAGTTTGGATGCCCTCTATTCAGAAGTGCCCACTTAAATATTTTATGTAATTTCCCACTCTTTGTTTCCCATTCTTCCAGACAGACGGCCAAGCTTATCTGCCATACTTTTTACATGGATTGATAACAATGACAATTTAAAGGACAATATTCAGTGGAAACTTACCACAACCAAAGCAAACAATGAAAAATTAATGACTGATGTTGTAAAAAGAATAAATTTAAAAATTCAGGGAAGGCACAAGTGCTTGTTTTACTACTTTAGTATATCAATAAACAGTCAGAATGAAGTAGCTCACAGATATAGAAATAGATAGATAGACAAATAGACAAACAGACAGACAGAAATAGATAGAGATATAATTTAAGAACTACCTTCCCAGTTTGCCTTCCCTGGAGACCGAATATTATCCTACCTTACTGATATTTTTAACATAACAATAGTTCAGCTTGTTGTATAAGATAAGGATCTCTTTGTCATTAGCTGAGTGATAGTCATGGATATTCTCCCCTTTTCCATCCCTCAATTACACAAAAGTATAATACTGCCATAGACTAGGAAATTCTTGGCACAGTCCCAAGTAAAGAAACATTCATGAGACTAAATAAAGTATTCTTTTTCTATGCTTTCACTCTTACAAGGACATGGAGGGGACCAGCAAGTAGTTTCCTAGAATCTTCCTTCCAAAACAGAAAGACACCCAGACAAGCATTTCCCTAAGCCCAAGGGTAGGCTTCCTCTATTCCATTCTTGGCTGGACTGGCCTGTAAGCTGTGATGTTTCCAACTTAGCACACAACCTTAAAGGTAAGGAAGAAAAGAAACTCCTTGTGTCCTCCTCACAGCTTAGATACAAGCAATTAAGAACATGGCGCTTCATTGCTCTATGACAATTCTTGGATTAGAACCAAATCTTTTTTAAAATTATTTTGCATTTTGTTTTATTTTTAATAATTGTTTAATACAGTTTACTTGGCTTATCTCTTTTCACCATAACTTCTACGTCATATTTAAAACTCAAGAATGAATCATGATAAACGAGAGTAATTACTGAACAATGTTTGCATAGTAAAAGTAAGTTCATCTAAATTAGTATGCTGACATGCAATGCACTTTTTATATTATTAAATGCTTTGACAGAGAAGAAATTCCCTTGAATTCTCACCAATATAGCTACCTAAACAGGACCTAAGTATGGAACAACAAAAACAAACCTGTTAACCTGGAAGGGGAAAATCTCATGGGTCCCTACCTATGACAACTGAAATGCTAAGAGTGGGAGAAATAGTCTTTTCCAGGGAAGAACACACCAATGGGGTAAAACAATACCAAGTGCTCAGCCCTTGAAAACATAGCAACTGAGCTGGTCTACTTCTATATTTAGATCTCTGCACTTACAACATTTTTTTTTAAAAAGAGGCCAGAAATTGTAGAAAGAGTAAGGAAGGGGTATATAGGAGGAGTCCAAGGGCAGAAAGGAAAGGACAAAATTATATAATTACATCTTAATTTAAAATGTATATAATTATAATCAAATCTTAATGCTCAGGACTGATTGGTGCTTTGTCGGCATTTACCTCATATGTAAATATTTACACAGAAGAATGGCAAGTCAGGTCAAGACTCCAGTGCTCTGAAACCTTCTCCCTAAAATTATTGAAAAATCAACTTCTTCCTTTTACTGTCTTTAAAAAAAAAATCTCTTAAACATGACTTCAGTGTATACTTCAATTCTAAGTCTAAATTCCCTTTTCTTTGTGTTGAGGGTTTTTGGGTTTTCCTAGTAGATTTGATGATAGGTTTTCCTAGCTAAATTAAACATGTTTTCAATATATTAATATAAAGACCCTAGCTAAATCTTTTTGGCAGTTCAAAATTAGTAAAAAAAAAAAATACTTCAAAAGTAAAAAGAAATTTCAAAACTTAAAAAGTGGTCAAGGTATTTTATCATCTTCAAGCTGCACATTGTCTTCAATAGTAGAAAAGACAGCTCTGATTTTGAGAAAACCCTTCTTCAATCTCAGGCCATGTAGCTCTGGAAGACTCTCCATCACATTGCTCCAACAAGGATCCACTGGAGAAGTAAGAGTAGTAACCCTTACTTTGTCACTGACAGTAATCCAAGCAGTCCATGACACAAATGCAGCCAAAGTTATTCTAATCCTTCTACTCAAGCTTCCTGATAAGTTACTCATGAAACAACTTATCAAAGTCCACTTTCAATGGATATGAGTGTTGGCCGTACTCTTGGCAACAAGAGATTTATCATGAACAGAAACAATAGCAAAGACAATGAGAGACACCTGTACATATTACTGATAGAGACAATGGAATAAATAAGACAACTAAGAAAAATAAGCCCTATGCAATATATTTATTAGGCAAGGTTAAGAACCAAGGGTGGGCGACACAGTGATGTGCAATGGTAATGATAGGAAAATGAGGATTTGCTCAAGAGTTGAAGAGCCATTAGGAAACGAATGAATTATGATAAACCAGAATAGTTAGTAAACAATGTTTGTGTAGGAAGAGCAAATTCAGCTAATTTGTATGATGATATGCAATAAACTTTTTATGTTATTAGATGCTTTGTCAGAGAAGCCATTCTCATGAATTCTGTCCAATATAACTATATTTTCTTCTGTCTTCCCCATTGGGACCCCCACTTCTGCCTCTGTGGGGGTAGGGTATGACTGAAAATGAAGCCAGTTTAGGGAAAAGCCCAACCCAGAACTGAAGAGAAGCAGCCTTAATGACAGCATTAGGAGCACCTGGACGCAGCTGTGTTTCAAGTTTTCTCGGTTAGATGAGGGAGTAAATGCCCTTATTTTTTGTTTGAATTGGGATTTCTGTCACTTCCTACTGGAAAAGACGTGACTAATGCCAACACTTTCAAGTATATATAGAAACCTGAAGTGCCTTACAATGTGTTTCTAAGTGGGGTTCCTGCTGTACTTGGGTTATTGAAAAGCTCACTCTAGTTTCCAATTAGCAATATACATTTACACACAAATGCTTAAAATCAAAAGACCTTAAAAAAACATGTTTACTTAAACAAGTTCCTTCAGTTTGATCTCTACTATCCAATTAGGGAAGCCTTTCGTATGCATTGGCCCAAGGCTACTCTCATCTACTCAAGAAACTACAGAAAGTGTGTTTTGCCACTGTACACAATATAGTTGTATGTGAGGGGCCTTTTAAAAGCATTATTAGACAGAGCAATGAGAAATTTGTGTCTTATTTTTGCTAGTGATATTGATTGTGTTTTCAAAGTCATATGACCAAGAATGCAGTATCTATCTACCCTGAAAGGAGATTAATCATTTACCCAGTTTCCCAGGCTAGGTAGGACTTAAAGTACATTCACTACTTTAACTGAGTAACCACAGTCTGTCACAGCATTCCAGAGACAGAACTAGGGTTGGCAGGCTTGAGTGGAAGCCTTTCACTGGCCCCTTAATAGAGCTTTTAATCCTAATTTTTACAGTGACACTAATTTTCTCTTTCAAATGAAACATTACTTTAACCAGGTGGTAGAGACAAAGGCCCCGAATTGATTCACTGAACGGCTTAAGTTTTTTGTTACTTGACCTCAAATGTCCCCCTGTTTATGGAGCCCCTGGGGGCGCTCTTAGGAAATGTGGAGTTTGCGCAGCACTGTATGAAAATCAGTGACCAGCAACGTGCAACTAAAGTATGGATTTCTAGAAGCACTATAAGAAACACAAGCCACTCGCATATGTGAAATGTTCCTTCCATTTTTATCCTTTTCTCCTGTAGTATTACACTCAGAACACTTACACTAGTACTTTCTTCAGCTATGTCCCATAGAGCAGTTTTCTGAGAAATTTCCATATTTAACACCTCTGCCTTGTAATTCCTTGAGAAGGACAAAGGCAGAAGTCCACTGAAGGCCATAAAACTAGTTTTCTTGTAAGAAACTGTCAGCCAAATTTCTCAGGGAGGAGGCCAAAATGAAATGAGAGACATTGATAAATTTCCCCGCTGAACAATCAATAAAACCCTCTCCAGCCTGCTCAGCCCCCCACTGCGGAGGCAAGAGCCATTATTACATTGTCAAAAATTCAAGCTGCCCAGGCTGACACGACCTCTTTGGAAAGTGACAAGTGATTGGCACTCAGCTTGGGTGGCAGAATGAGACTGGCAGATGCGAAGGCAAGAGTGTGGCCATGGCAGAAAGCCAGTGCGAATTTTCTTTACTGACTCCAAAAGGCTCAAGCCGCAGACTTCCAGCCCTGGACCCCCAGGTCATATTAACTTATTGCTGTGGACACATAATAGTTACTAAACCGTCAACACTACTCCATGGAAAACATGCCGTGTCTTGATTCATTCCCAAATACACCAAAGAAAGACTGTGTGTGTGTGTGTGTGTGTGTGTGTGTGTGTGGGTGTGTGTGTGTGTATGTGTATGGGTATGTGAGTGTTAGTGTGTCCTGCATTAAGGCAAAGCCAATAAATGTGCTTCCAACACCAGCTCTCTGGTGACAGATGAGCCGTAAAGCCCGTTTGCCTAGCAGTTTTAATCTATAATAAAAATCAGCTAGAGCAGAAGGGTTACAAAGGGCAGTGGTGAAGAATGAGCTGGAAAGGAGGCAGTGGGGAGTGGGATATGACTGACACGCTGACCCAGTTGTATGATTTCTATCTGACCCATGCCGGAGTTAAATTAGCATCCATCAATCCCCTCACTCTTAGACGCTAGGAATCAAGTCTGCAAAGGAACCTGGTTGCTGAACAGTGTCTACCTCCTGGCTCTGCAGGAGCCATGCAATTGTTTTCTGAGAAGATGGCATGGTGACCACACCCAGGAGTGGTGGTTGTCCTGTGCCAGGAAGCAGCTGTACCTGTAAGAGATTAAAATCTAAAGGTGTCCACCAGGTGGTAGGAACAGAACAGAAGGTGCCTCGGAATGCGGTTGCCTCATGAGTTCGAAAGCTAGATCCTCTCTGACTGATAAAAAGATATATTCATTAGTAAATGAGAGTGGTAGCCAGAGCAGGCTGTGGGCCACATTTTCAATTCAAAATCATAGTTCCTTCAAAATGTCCTAACTCCTGAAAGAAAATAAAAGCCACTCAGCACTCCACCCACTACAGTTATGGTAAAAGAAGATAAACAGAATACAAGCAAAACAATAAAAATGAACTGTGTAGGACTAAACCACCTTGTAAGTAAATTGTAGGTTTACTGGTTTTATAGAAATTAACTTGTTCAAAATCCTAATTGAAAACCAACAGACAGATGTCGATTTCTGAGTACACACTATTCAATGTATCAGTGAATCACCTAGTTCAGTCACTGATTCAAAATCAATCCACAGGAAGTTCCCTCTTACATGCACAATCCCCCTCAACCCCGTGACCACTGAATCAGGCTTTGAGGATGACATTCAGAAATGTAGATTTATAAGTACTCCCTGGATTAATCCTTTGAGATTCAGCAAGGCTGGTGGATCTCATCGCTACATCTTTCCTGGAATAGTAAGTGGATAGACCTTGTTAGGGACACTGCGTAGAAGGCAGTGAGTGAAGATGCTCGCACTTTGGAATATTTTTAGTTTTTTCTAATGCCCAATGTCACCAGGCCCACCTTTGCCTTGGGGGAAAAAATAGGCCAGTGAAATTGTATAATGAATTTAACCAGAATACACCACTGTGCCCAGAGGAGCATCGACTCCAGACCTCAGGTAGCAAGAAAAGAGTAGAGAGGGGATTGATAATGGACACTCTAGACTGTGACGCTCTAGCAGATAGGTAAGGAAACACTTCTTTTTTTCACTCAGCTGGGCAAGCTTTTTTTCCATGGACTATTTATTCCAGGTGAACACGATATAGAATTTCCATATCCTTTAGGGCATAGATTGTTGGGTTTGTGTGTGTGTTTGTGTGTGTGTGTGTGTGTGTGTGTGTGTGTGTGTGTGTTCTATGTTCCATGTTCTGGCTCTGTAGTTTGAGTGAGAACCTGGTTGTATTTTGTAGGAAGGTCTTTTGGGACATGTAAAATGTTAACAACAGGTCTGAAAATACAAGAGGGATGAGAGTAAAGGCATAAAGGAGAAGAAGCACAAAAAAGACAAGGAAATAAAAAGGAAAAGAGGAAAAGAACACATAGAAACACTAAAACACTTTCCTTTCATTTCCAAGTCTAAAATGTATTAATAGTGCTATTTAGTTGGCTTTAATTGTATGATATTGAACATAGTCAGTGCCACTATGGATTTTCTTTAGCTTGACTTTTGCTTACTTATAAAATCTTCTGAGTCCATAAAGTATTTAAAACACAGGTACATAGGGTATATTTATGAATATGTTCACATTCATTCATACTTGAACATGCATGTTCAAATCAAAGAGGGAAAATAAATGGAACAAGTCTTCATTGTCCTCACTTGAATTCCGTCTTTAGAGGAGTGAATCCATGAGCACTGCGGGTGACCTAAGCCAGCAGACTAAACACTTGGAGTCCACAGCTAACGTGGGAAAAAGCAGAAGATGGAGCCTAGGTGACAGATCCACAAAGACAGGAGGAAAAGGATAAAAATCAGTAGGACTGGAATTCTGAGTTCCAAGTCAGATAAGTTACTGGTATTTAGCATTATAAATTTTGATACTTGGTTTCTAGAATGCTCACTGTCCCAGTGTCAGTAGTGCTTAAGAGAAGCTTTGGCTTCCTCTTAGAATGAGATAAAAAAGAATCTAGGGAGTATTTTTTGTAGACAATGATTATTACACAGTTTTTAACAAAACCTAGACAGAGAAAATACCAGAGTCTTCAGTATAGCCACCAACTCATATCTAAAACAATTTTTCTATTACAAGTAGGGTTCCACTTTGTCATGCCAATATGAAAATGCCGATGTTGATGACATTGGCCTCCTAAGACCAGTCCCCTAGTCTGGGTCTACAATATAGGGTGGTTTCATTCTGTTTAGTTTTATTTGGGGATGCTGGAATTGGAGGTCTTACCCATGTTATGCAGATGCTGGACCACTGAGCCTCCCAGTCTTGGAGCACACACTTTTAGTCTGTATTTGACTAAAGCTAGATAACCAATGTATGTAATCATCTGCTGAAACACTCAATTAATTCTTATGTTTTCCAGTTGATAACAATATTCTACACACTTAGTAATTGCTTATATTTTAAAGGGGAAAAAAGCAATCAATTTGCAAAGTAGAATTAGGTGATCAGAAAGCCAAAAAGCTTCAAGCGGAAATACTTTGCTGCCTAATCCCTGTTTTCTCCTAGGAAGCCATGAACACCAGGCCCATCTGCCAGGAGATCTTAAGTGCAACTGTTAATTGAACTCTGCACAGGTTCTGATGAGGGAAAGAATAAAAAAAAATGGAATTGTCTTTACTTGGCTTGTGATGCTAGAATATTAATTGTTGGGAAATATAGGTATCCTCTAAATAATTTTCAGTCATTTTTCACTGAGTGGAGTAATGATTATAAATGCCAATCGCAATGGCTTGCTTCAGTTAAGGTTCACTTTTCACTGACATATACAGTGTAGGCATCAACTCAAACCCATGTTTTCAGCATACAGACTCCCAATCTGAAAGAATTGCCCTCTGAGAGGCTCTGCCAGCACCTTACTAATACAGATACAGATACTCACAGTCAGCCATTGGACTGAGCCGGGAGACCCTAGTGGAAGCGTTAGGGGAAGGCCTGAATGATCTGAAGGGGATTGCAACCCCATGGGGAGAACAACAATATAAATGAACCGGACCCCCAGAGCCCGATGGACTAAACCACCAACCAAGGAGTACACATGGAGGAAACCAAGCTCCAGACTCATATGTAACAGAGGGTGACCTTATCTGGCATCACTGGGAGGGGAGGCCCCTGGTTCTGTGGAGAATTGATATCCCAATGTAGGGAGATGCCAGAGGGGTGAGGTGGGAGTGGGGGGGAGCACCCTCTTAGAGGCAAAGGGGAGGGAGGATTGGATGAGAGCTTTGCAGAGATAAGACCAGGAAGGGGGGCAACATTTGAAATGTAAATAAATCAAATAGCCAATAAAAAGAAAAGAATTGCCCCTACATAGGACAGGGTATTCTTAAGTGGAAGTCAAGTGCCAAATGGATAAAGAATCACAATAGCTTTTAAAACTTCTACTTTCCCATGAAGTACATTATTTCTGCTCACATTCAACAAACCAGTGATGTCTATGGCTGAGCTCACCCTTAGTGGGACAGGGAATATGGTTCACATTCAGGGAAGCATTGAAAGCATTCTGATGGTGAGCAAGGATATCCAGTCCCTTTACAGGAGTCATAGTACAGTCTCCCACCAATAATAAGAATTAGATGTGGGCTGGGGAGATGGCTTATGAGTTAAGAGCACTGGCTGCTCTTCCAAAGGACCTGGGTTCAATTCCTAGCATCCACAAGGCAATTTACAACTGTCTGTAATTCCAATTGCAGGAGATCCAACACAAAGACAACATAGGCAACAACACAAATACAGGCAAAACACTAATGTGCATAAAATAAAAATAAATCATGTTTTAAAAATCAAAAAGTAATAATTAGATGTGTAATACTTTTTTAATGTGTTAAAGAATGATTGATCTACTGTCTCAGAAACATTTTCAGTGATTTACCAGTGGTCAGTGGTCATTGCCCACATACTTGCTAGAAATAGACCCAGTTCAGGGTGTGTGTGTGTGTGTGTGTGTGTGAGAGAGAGAGAGAGAGAGAGAGAGAGAGAGAGAGAGAGAGGAGTTGTCTACTTACCATGCAGGGAAAGAGTTCCATTCCTCACAGCCAGGAACTTGACTCCATAAGGAAAGACGGGAATGGAGTGGGCACTTCCATAGAGTTTGATCTGAGCTTTGCCTTGGAAAGGCTTATGCTCAGATCCAATCCGGAGCTCTCCTCCATCTGTAATAAGGATGGAGTGGGCTCTGAGCTCAATGGGTCCTGGCTCCATGAAAATCAGCTTGCCACCTGACAAACAAAAATACAAGCTGTCAGTCCATTTTGACAAATCCAATGTGATGAAATTGCTTTTGTGTATGTGCTTCTTGTGGAAGTTGGACTTAATATATAGTGAATTCTGTTCTAGAAGCACTGTAAACTAGCTTAGACACCTGGGGATGGGAACATATCTTTAAGGCAGTTTTCACAAGATATTACTATTTGTTGAAGCTTTGATAATGAAACGTTTTGTGCAATAATCCAAATGTCTAGCAATTTAGAGTTGTCTAAGTAAACAGTGAGGAAGTCCTGAACTTTACCAGTTGCAACAGATTAAACTTGGTCAGGAAACTAGGCATATGAAGAAGCAGATACACAAGAGATAAAGACAGAAGAAAATGTGATAAAAGCAAGAGCATTTCCATCCAAGGACGCAGTGGACTGTCATCATGGGTTTTGTGGAAGGCTAGCTAGCCAGGATCCTCCACGCTTGCATTCCCCAGAAACCTTGCTATAGGAGCGTTTCCTCACTGAGTGGAAATGACCAGTCTATCAACTAAGACTTCTAGTCATCCAGAACTCTTGGTCTCAGACTAGAGTTTTGAGAGGAATGTAGAACAAAGGGGGAAGAGGAAGGGAAACTCCTGAGATGTCATTCATTCCAGGGGTAGCATTTTAAAAATCCCAAAGATGGTTCCTCCTCCTCAGCCTTCAGCCTTTGCCCCAAACGCCTTGATTTGGATTTGTTTCTGACTTGCACTGATTAGGAAGCTATGCAAAACCTTCCTAAAAATTTGCTTTCTAGAGAAAAAGTAACTAATTTAACATCAGTCTCTTCAGATATATCAATCTTGGTAACATGAAAATAAATCTAAAGTAAAATTATTGTGAGAATAAGTAATTAAATCCTTTTAAGGAAACTGTTTTCTTCTTGATACATAATTGCTGTTTGTTTCATATAATGTACTGTTATAATCAGGATCATTAATAACTTTATGATAAGTATATGTAGTATCTAAGATAAACACCTAACTAGAACAAGTGTCCTCCTTGGTGTAAACATACTGCAAAAATACTAAACAATGCTCTTCTCTACAGTATAGTGGTCAGAGCTGTAACTCTATATTGCTGTTTTCTTTGTTCTTGTTTATAACTTTTTTCTGCTTTATAAAATATTTTTATTAATTCCTTGATAATTTCATATACACATATAAAATATTTTCACCCTTGTTCCTCCCTTTAGTTCCTCCCAAGATCCACTACACACTTACCTGCCCTCTCTCCTAAATGTATGTCTTTATTTTTTCATAACTGAGTTAAATTCATACTGACCAAATATTCCTAGCTGTGGGGCTAATCACTGGAATGCAGTTGACCTACTGGGGTCATCCCACTAAAGAAAAGTGACTGCCCTCCTCCAGTAGCCATCAGCACACAGTTGTTTCTCAGATAGGAGTAGGTGCTTACAGGCTGCTTCCACAGCCATGCCATAGAATGATCTCTGTCTTGATCTTGTACAGGTCTTCTGCAGGCATCCACAGCGGCAGTGATCTCAGGAGTGCCATGGTCCTGTCATTCCCAGAAAACACTGTTTTGGCAAGTGTTCCCCAACCACTAAATGTCCCCTCTTTCAAACTCTGTGATAGTTCCCCACCTCACACAAAATATATTTCATAGTCTTTATATTAGGCTAAGAACAACCCCATCATAGTTTGCTGGCAATCTCCAATGCTTCTCCAAAGTCATCTTACAAAATTTAACCTACGTTTGTTCTGCTAGGGGTTTGAAAAGGGCTTGCCAACTCATGAATGAGTTCATTCCAAATAGCCCTGGTTAATGGAATTAAGAAGATAGAGATTTAAGCCAACCATTGTGTTTGGAGGTGGAGACTTTTGGAAGTGGTGAGATTAGGTCAGGGAATGAAGAGCCTTGATTGAATCCTGGTTGCTTTATAGGGGGAAGGAGACAGAGCGTGCCTACAGAGATGTACACAAATATTCCTACAGTAGAATAACGTACAAGCAGGGGAGGAATATTTGAAAAAGCATTTTCCATGCTATATGACCATATCAGCTGAAATAAATCTATTTTCATTGCAAAGTATCCTATCTCAAGTATTTCATTACACTAACAAAAGCTAGCTAATACATGTTTCAAGCATATTGACCTATCTGCTAGACTTTATGATCTAGTTTGGGGTTTGTGGTTTTTTGTTGATGATGTTTTTGTTTCTTTGTTCATTTTTTTTTTTTTTTGGTGCTGCAGATATCAATTCTAGGATATACATTCTAGGAAAGTACTCATTGCTAACCCTTGACTATAAGTTCTCAAATAAGCCCTATAACCATGATAAATTCTGCTCCTTTACTTACAAATTTATCTGGCTTATATGAAATAGCTTGCCTTAACCCTGCCCCCATTACATGCTTTTTCTTTGTAACATCTGAAAGGTGTATCACATATTTGCATATTTATTTTCTGATCTCTCTGTGTCAGAAGGTACTCTTCATGGGGCAATTACAAATTTTGTTCATTTTCAATATCTGGTGGCTAGTGCAGCCATTGAGAGGGGACTAGCACTTAGTATATAATTGATGAATAAATAAGTATAAAATGTTATAACATTTCAGAGAATTTGATTCAAATATAATCATATTTTCACTTCTATTTTCCCAGAAAATATAGTAATATATTTCTATATGAAAGGTGAGACAGTATTCCAAGACAGAGAAAGCTGTCAGAAATGTCTCCAGGGACAGATGCTACTTATACAAAGAAGATATTAGTGAGGGACTATACAGAGCAAAGGCTCTTTAACTAGCTGAACTTTGTCTTGAATTCAGTATACTAATTCATGTCTCAGAAGTGTTATTCCCCTAGAAACAACTGGAAATAGTTAATAATGAACAAAAGGAGAGAAGGAAAGACCCTAGATGTCTGGAGGTATTTTTGTTCACCTCCACTTTAATGCAGAGATAATGTTGAAGAATGATAATGATGTTCAAAAATAATATTTAAAAAGAATGCATTTGGATGTTCATTTGATAGCAATAATGATGTGAAGCCCAGGTTGTTCTGAGATCAACTGCTGTAGTGCAACTGGAATCTCTCTTCCGATAACACTGCAGAGATCATTTTAGGCTTTGATTACCCTTTGGGTTAGGTTTTATTGTTTTCTCCCACTTACTGTCTAACAAAAATGTACTATAACACTACATAAATACTCAAAAAGCAAAGGATTAAAAAGGGAGCAGATATTTATTAAATACTTACCATGGCCCAAATTTGTGGGGCATCTTATTTAAAATAACCTTCAAACATTACCTTGTGAAATAAACACCCCTTTCTCTGTGTCACATAGTAAAAAAAAAAAAAAAAAAAAAAAAAAAAAAAAAATGGGCTTAGAGAAACTTGTATTTATTAACTACACAAAAATTAGGGAAAGGCTAGAAGAAGCTGAGAAGGGTGACCCCACAAGAAGACCAGCAGTCTCAACTAACCTGGACCCCCGAGATCTCTCAGATACGGAGCCGCCAACCAGGCAGCATACAGTAGTTGGTATGGGGCCCCGACACATATACAGCAGAGGACTGCCTGGTCTGGCTTCAGTGAGAGAAGATGTGCCTAACCCTCCAGAGATGTGAGGCCCCTGGGAGTGGGGAGGCCTGTCAAAATGGGGACATCCTCTTGGAGACAAGGGAAGGAGGAATGGCATGTGGAACTGAGAGGGCAGACCAGGAGTTGGTAATGACTGGACTGTAAAAAATTAAAAGTAATAATAATAATAATAATAATAATAATAATAATAATAATTCCTCAGCATTAGAACCCAGGACCACTTCACAAAAGTCCAATGTTTTACCTATTTCCATAAACATTGCCTGGCAATCTCTTCATTAAGTGAGGTTGTTTTCATAGCTGCATTTGTGTGGAAACATGGTAACCTAAATATGTTTGCCTATGGCTTCCTTGTATAAGGCTTATCTTCATTCTGTTAATGGAGATATATCCTTCCAAAAGGATATATAACAGATTACGAAGATCAGTGGCTAAATGGATAAACTTAGGCTCTGTCCCTTGTACCATTAAGCAAATTTTAAACACACTGAAACAAATTGGTAGAAATTTTTGAAACCCTGTTGATGGTGAGGATGTAGTAAGGATGGTAATGAACGAAGAGCTCAGTCCAAAGAGAACGAGTACTCTGTGGTGGGAGTGCTGCTAAAACAGGATGAATTTATGACTATGAAGATCATAAACCCAGCTAAAAAGCGCCCCCGTGCTTTTTCTGTAGCAAAATACAGAAAGGTACAGAATGAAGGAAGTTTGCTGAGGAACTCAGTTCTTTGCATATAAAATAATCCCGTGGCACCCAAAGCAGAGAGAGAGCCTTGCTGTGGAAGGAACCGGAAGTGATGCTTCTCAAGGTCTGTGTAAAAGCCTTGGGATTTCCGTCCTCACAAAGTCAGCTTGAAATCAGTCCAGAGTGAGATGCTTTAGAAGATGGAGCCTTGACCATGGGAGAGAAGAAGGAGGCCGTTATTTCTCCACGTCGAGGAGTCTTACCACATTTGTTAAAACTAAAGTGAAGAGCAGGGCCGAAATCGGCCTTTCCATGAGACTCTAAAATTGCTTGTTATGACTTGCATAAGAGCCAACTGCATCTTCACAAGTGGCCTTGGGTAATTTTATAAAAGTCAATCAACCATCATTGCAGTTGCTCCCCCCCTCTAAAATACATAAACGAACACATCTTTTACATGCAATTACTCGTTTCCATCAAACGTCTCTTATTTCTCTGGAAAGGAAGTAAAAGAGACTTTTAGCAGCTAGCTAAGGTTTGAAGGAAAAAGAAAAGCAACATGAAAACAAACTTTTGGCTAGTTGTAAAATTAACCATCATCTGCAATGACCACAACATAATCTGTTGTGTTTTATAAAGAAAACAGATACATCGTTTAAAAGATAACTTCCTTACAAGAAAAGAAAATTTGTTTCATCTTTACTATATACCAATAATCTCTGGAAGAGCTCATTTTTCCTTGTCTTTAATTCTTTAATTCCTTTCTCTTGTAATTTCCACTCCCAACTGGGCCTTTGTCCCACTTCTCTACCATAACCATTTCTGGCAGGGTCATACATTTTATTCATATTGGTCTCAACCTTTGATGTACCCGGTAATTCACCCTCTCCTAGAATTCCTTCACTCCACCTCTCCACTACTGTAAGCCCCTAGTTTTCTTTCTTTCTTTCTTTCTTTCTTTCTTTCTTTCTTTCTTTCTTTCTTTCTTTCTTTCCTTCCTTCCTTCCTTATTTCCTTCTTTCTTTTCTTTCCTTCCTTCTCTCCTCTCCTTCCTCTTCCTTCTTTCTTTCTCTCTCTCTCTCTCTCTCTCTCTCTCTCTCTCTCTCTCTCTCTCAACAAAGTCTCATGTAGCTCTGGCTGTCCTGCAACAACTTACTATGTTTACCAGGCTGTCCTCAAGCTCACAGAGATCCACCTGATTCTTCCTCCCAAATAGCAAAAATGTACTGTAATACAACATACTTACTCAAAAAGTGGTATGTGGGTCCTGAACAACAGAGTGGAAGCTATCTGAAACGTTGTTTCCGGTATGTGGGATGTGTTCTACCAGCTGGCTGCCTTGTCTGGCCTCAGTGGGAGAAGAAGAGCCTAGCCTGCCAGAGACTTGATGTTCCAGGGTGGAGGAAATACCCAGGGGCCCCCAACCCACTCAGAGAAGAGGAGGAAGATGAGGGAGAGATGATGGGAGGAGTTGACTGGGAGGGGGGCAGTGCGCAGGATGTAAAGTACATAAGTAAAAAAATAAAATAAAATTTTAAGAAAAGGAGCAGATATTTATTAAATACTTACCATGGACCAAACTCATTGGACAATTTATTTAAAATTACCTTCAGGAGAGCTCTGGCTGTCCTTGAAATTACTGGGCTTAAAAGTATGCATCACTCCAACCTTTTCCCAGCTTCCTCCTACTTCCTAGGCAGCCATCCCACTGGTAGCTGATCTCTCTGATTATCCCAACCAATGACACTTCATGTGTCCAAGGACTCATCACTCCAGTGAATTTTCTTATCAGTGCATTACATCACCTTCACTACCTTCATATTATCTCAAGGGTAAAAAAAAAAAAATCAATGCATCTAGTCATTGATAGCTCCCAAACTTTTAGCTCCAATTCCAATTCTCACCCCTGAACGCAATTGATACCCCCAACCTCCTATTCAGTGTTCAATCATAATTTTCAATCCAACAGTTTAAAACCTAAACTCCTCCTATCAGAAATCTGATTAACCCTATCCAGTTGCTTAGTTTCACAACTCTAGACTCAACTTTCACTCAGACCCAAAAACCAGTCCCACAGGCAACTTTATACATCCTGTATTCAAGTTATTCTCATGGCCCAATTATGTCTTTCCACCTGAGAATACACCCCTAGGGTCTAAGTCATTTTTATCTCAGTTGTGCATTATAGAAAGAGCTTAACGTGGTTTGTCTGTTTTGTTTTGTTTTTTATGGAAACCTTGTTATCCATTTCTTTGCTTAAAATCCTGTAGTTATCCCCATTACTCTCAAAGACAAAGCCTACTACACCCTCCAGGGCTGGTCTCTGGCTCCATCTTCCTCTACTCCCTTCTTGACCTAATGCTCCTAATGCTCCTAATGATCAATGTTGAATTGATCATCTTGCCTGCTCCTCCCATCTGGTAGCATTTACCCTTAATATATGCAAAGTTCCCTAGACACCCTTCCTCAGTATGGGTTCCCTGTCCATCTCAACCCACTGCTGCATAGTGCTTATGGGAGTAAGAAATCTAATAGAAACATAATTCACCTGCTTATGTTTAGTTATTTTCCTTATAAAAGAAAACTCTGTAGGAGAAAGAGTTAAACCATATTCCTCCATAGGTATGGTCCCTGTGCCTTCAGCAGTGCCTGGGCTATGGGAAATAGTGAAGTATTGGTGAATAAATACAACTTTAATCTGTGGAAGTAGAATGAAGAGATAAGACGACAGAAAATGGGAGAAGGGACAATCAACTGTCTACATGCAAAGCCTAGCATAATAAAAATTAAATAGATTGGAATAATCAGCAGGTTGCAAATGTAGGGACTCTCAGGAAAATTTTTTAGAGTTCTTTATTTATTATGTATGCAGTGTTCTACATGCATGTATGCCTGCAAGTCAGAAGAGGGCACCAGATCTCATTATAGATGATTATGAACCAGGATGTGATTGCTGAGAATTGAACTCAGAACCTCTGGAAGAGCAGCCAGTAGAAAAAGTTTTAAAAGCTGTGAAAGGGGTAATGAGGTGTCAAATGCTTTGCGCCACTTTTAGGAGGATTAGGAGAGTAAAGATTTGGAGTGATGGTATCTTTGGTGAGGAGGTGAGTATTAGGGAGACAAGAAATGAACAATGAAGTCAAGATTCGGTATGCAAAGAGAGGCACAGAGAGACCAAGACTGATGCAAGACTCAAAAAAGGATCCAAGGTCCCCAATTACTTAGATCATCTGTCTACTCAAACCCTGAACTATCTGGACTGGAAGAAGCAAGTTGTGTGATTTATTTGCTCACAGCGACTAACCTTCATTTATATTTTTTCTTAAATAATTTAGCAGCATATGTATCTCAACTTTTCAACTGTTAAGCAGTCAAATAAGTAGTCAGGGGAACCTGCGGATTAGCACCCCTGGAGACTGACAGGGGACTGTATATTCAGGATGTACAGATCATACTCTGCCTTGATAAGGGGTACTAGCTGTGATGTGAGCAGCAGTGGGGTGCGAAGCTACACTCTGCTGCACTGTGCTGTTTGGAGGGTGGGAGCCATGAGGGGGGTGAGGAGAGGCAGAGGAGAGTAGATTTTGGGCAAGGCAGCCACAGCCTGAAGCCTGCATTGTGATGGGCTGCACACCACGCTATTTCCTTTGTTGGCAAGATCCAGATTAGACTTGTGCCTGATCCACTGAAGCAGAGCCTGGGAAGCCTTCGAGGTGGGCTTGTCCCCGGCCAGAGAGGCGGAAAATCAATTTGGCTGGCAAACGAGAGCCCCCAAGAGCTCATAATCCTATCTACTAGCAGCTCAGGAAAATAGAAGCCTGAGTCCTCACATATTCATGGAGGATGTGAGGCATAAATCAGGCTTTAAGGATCAGGGGCAAAGGGAATGGACTCTCTGGCTGGCTACTAATTAATCAAGCCCAGAACACCTAAACATAGCATCCTGGGATGAAGCCACTTACACACCAGCAAGCAAGCAAGGGCTACTGCTGCTCTTTCCCGTCTCTGTTTCCTTTCAATTAAAACAGATATCGGCTGAAAATTTTCCCCTTTAGCTGATGCAGCTTACACATCCCACCCCCACCCCGCTGCAGCCCCATTCTCCCTTTAATTAAAAAACATGCTTATTGCAATACTTGCCAGAATCGCTTTAACGGTATTTTAATTGTAATGTCTCTGCCTGATTAAAAAAAGAAAATATGAACTGAACGTGTTTGCAAAAGTGGTCTTGAAATGCAGGAAGAGAATTATACATGTCCTAGGAATGGATACCACATACCAATTCTTTCATTAGTCTTGTGTTGCAGTGACATGGACTACACAGAGGGGGGGGGGGGGGGGAAACACGTATCTAAAATAAAGTCATTGACTCACAGCCACAAAACAATAGCAGATGAAAGAAATGGTCTTTATCAGTTTAGATTCCCATGGCAGGATAAAGAACTTCTGCCAGCCTAAAACACTACGCTCAGGAGAAGCCCATTCAGTATGCCCACTACTCAGAGGCACTGCATTAGTAATGTTTCAGCCCTGACAACTTGATGGGGTTCGCTTCAGTGTTCTAGGCTCATTCAGAAACCTGATCATGCATCAGAGTTGCCTGAATGAATATCTTAAAACATAGATTAGGGGAGCGGGGATTCATTCTACACCTAAATGCTGTGGGCACCAGATACTGGGAACTGTAGGTGTTTCTTACGATTATGGGTAAGTTACGTGGTAGCTTTGGGTGTGCAGAATCTTGTCATGCTTGCTCTCATCTGAAGACGCTGAGAAATAAATACAAACTCGGAATTATAGACTAATTCCCTTTCTCATCTAATAAATAATCACTGTGATTCCCCAGTCTTTCTCTAAGGTATTTATTTCAAATGTAAAAACATAATAGTTTTTACCCATCTAGGACCTACAGTGCAGTTGAACTGCTGCAGGCAAATGAAAACATCCTAGTATAGTGAACTGGCCTGTTTTACACATAGCTGAGAAGGAAGGTTACAATGCACTTAAAGTTTTATTTGTTCTCCATGATATAAAACACATTAGGATAACCTTTCTGAATCAATTCTATACTAATTATAAGGATATCCATATGTGTGGAACTGCATGTAAATCTTTAAAGGAGCTGAAATGCAGACAGAAATAAGTGTGTGTTATCCGTGAAGCTACCATTAATCACTTCCTAACTAAATTCTTTCTGTTGGGAGTTACAGAAAACCATCATGTGCTTCATTCACAGTGCTTCTCATGTCTATGTGCTCAAAGCTCTTGATTACTCCATGGCTTCCTAATGTCACTGAAGTTCTCACAATGAAAATGTCTGCAAAAGGAAAGAAAGACAGAAACAAAATCTATCCATCCTCCCCCACCAAAAAAAAAAAAATAGAAAAACTCTGCCTCAAGATGACAGAAGCCTCCCTACCTGCCAATGTATTGCCTTCTTTCTTTTCCTTATCAATATTCCTTAAGAAACCACCCGATTCACATTTCAGTGGCTACATCTCTCTGAGCCAGATGGTCTTTCAATGACTTCCAACTAGAATTCTCTGATTTGGCTATAGCATTGCTCTATTAGAAATCAAGGATAAGTTATGTTGAATAGTAATTTTGAAACTATGAGAACCTCTCTTATTTTACAGACTGAAGCATTGTCCCAGTCCCAATTATTTACAAATATATCAGATTTTTCATTCTTTGACCATTGTGGAACATGATAAAGATCTAGGCTATAAGCTATGGCCCTGTGAATATTTCACAGTACATAAGAAACAGCAGAATAAAATGTTTGGTCTCATAGTTTCATCTGCCCAAGAATCCTGGTTATGTAAGGAGTCCAAACCTCCATCTCCCTTCCTATCTGGGATGAATAGGATCTAGGGATCATTAATCAACAAATGAGATAGAAAGGTAAGGAGAGGCCATGTCCTGAAGGACCCTGAAAGCCATATTCAGTTTGGATTTGAACTGAATTGGCTAATGGAAAGCCAATGAAGGGTTTTAAGTAAGGGAGTTTGAGACATTTATCTTTCATTACTGAAAATGCTGTGCTAGGAATGGACTGGCCCTTTTCAGTAGCATTTTTCATATTATAATATTCAAGTTGTCAAGACATAAACTGTAAATTGTTAAGAATCAATCTATCTGTCTGTCTGCCCATCTATTGAAAGCATGTCCTTTCTCACAGCCACGGATTATCTTTCATTTATGGCTAATCAAGTGTGTCTGGAAGTAAGTAATATAAGCCATTCCCTGGTTGGGAAAAAAATAACGGGCTTCAGAGGGAAGTGTCCCTCACATAAAAAAGTCTTTGTCTCTGATCTCCTGATATATAAATAGCAAATGAAATTGGTCACTGTCTGGATGAATCCAGTAACATGTGAGAGTACCAGGAAGGATGTTGGCTATAGAAAATTCGCAACTAACATTAATGTTCTTTTCAAGTGAGAAACTCAATTCTTAGTTCGCTCATTGAACAATTATTGGGACATCTAATTCCTTCCCAGAAGTCCACAGGTGCTTTCAGTCAGGCTCTTGCTATCCATGACCTAGATCTTTATAATCTTCCACAATGGTCAAAGAATGAAAAAAAAATCTGATGTCATGTTTGTAAATAATTGAGACTGCAAGGATGCTTCAGTGGGTAAAATTATCATGAGTATTTGAGGTCAAATTCCCAGAACCCACATTAAGCCAGACATGGAAGTGTCTGTCTGCAACCTGGTATTCTTATGATGAGATAAGAGACAGACAAGAGAATCTTAGAACCTTGTGGACCATTACTCGTCATATGCAGCATCAAACTATGAGGGACCTGTTTCAAACAAGATAGAAAGTAAGGATAGATACCTAGTATGCTCTGAAGCCACGTGCCTGCCCTTGTACACACAGGTAGAAAAAGCCAAGGACTGGAGATACCTCAGTTGATAAAATGCTTGCCTAACAAGTATGAGTATCTGGAGTGAATCTCTAGAACCCATATAAAAATACAATAGAACAAAACACCATGGTAAATTTAACAAACCCATCTTACAGAGACAGGGGAAGCAGATACAGGCAAATCTCTAAGGGCTGGTGAACTCTGACCCAGTAAGAGACCCTGTCTCAAAGAAAAACAACAAAATAAGAGTGTGCAAAGCCTAAGGAACAACACTCAACATTGACTTATACCCTTCACACACACAGACACAGACACACACACACAAAGAGAGAACACACAGACTCACACACACACACACACACACACACATACAGAGAGAGAGAGAGAGAGAGAGAGAGAGAGAGAGAGAACATAGAGACACATGATCTCCACACATACTCCAACACACATGCTCTGACACAAACAAAAATCAAGTTCTAGTTAGATCACAAATTCTGTCAATGGTTCACCTAGACTAACAAAGTATCTTCTCATGATGAAAGTTACATTAACCTGTCACCGGGAAAAGGCTGGAAGTCCAAAGACATCCAAGGCAAAGGAAGTGGCAGGTGATTTTCCAACACGACTTGTTAATACTTTCTGGTGCAGACTTAATCAAGCTTCTTCTTGGGACCTTATAGAATACCTGCTTGCAAATGTAGGAGTACAACTGCCTTCTCCTTCACTGCCCTCATCCATAGGACTACACATATTACAGTCCACTTCTCGTTCTGTCAGAGGGAAGAGACCTGCCATTAGTCAGGCCAAACGGATTTACTCAAACCCACTGAAAAATCTGGGACTGCCTCAATTCCACCCAGGGTCCACCTTGCTGACCAAACTCTGGTGAGTCAACTTATCACCCGACCCGCAGCAAGGGTAGCCATATATTGACCAAGAAAGGGAGTAATGATGTCTTCTTTCATGGGTAATTTATAGATAAAAAATTTTGAGTTTACCAACTTTGAACGTATTTGGCCAGCTTCCGAAGATCTAACATTGACCAAGACATGTTCCTATTCCAGAAAGGAACACTAGTACAGAGTATTTCAATATGAGCAAAACCCCATGCTCATCAGAACCATTTCCTTTCAACCCAAGCTGGTGTCTATAACTTCTGCAGGCATTGAGCCATCTGCCAAATGACTGAGAAACCTGATAACTAGAAAGATGAGTGGTGTATCGGGGAAGTCCTGTTTGCAGCATTTCCAGGCCACTCTCTTGTAACATAGACCTGATGCACCAAAGGAATCTGAGGTTAGATCAGTGTGAATAAGGAGCAAGGACAAATACAGTTCCCTGGAGAAAAGCTCAGTCTAGACTGTAAACTTAATTGAGCCAAGAATATGAAAGCCGACTTCAGAGTGAGCGTGTGAGTCCATTACCTAGGCAATCAGATACTGAGGACTCTGGCCTGAGCAATCGACTCGTCCCCTGATGAACTCAACATTACTGGGAACCGATGAAACATAAAATGTAGGTCCTTGTAGAAGGCCTTAGGTCTCTAGGCAAATATATTGGAGGCTATATCATGCCCTGGCCTCTTCCCCTTCCTCGGCCTCATGTTTCACTGGAGAGATGCTCTGCCGCTATACCATTCTTAGCACAATAGGCAAACACTTCAAACTGTGAGACAAAACTAGTCCTCTATTTATTTTTTTATTTTCTATATTCTTTTTTTACATTCCAAACGATTTCCCTTTTCCCGGTTTCCCCCTCCCCATAACTCCCATAAGCCTTCTTCCCTTTGCCCATTCCCCAATCACCCCCTCCCATTTCTCTGTCCTGGTACTCGCCTACAATGCTGGATCAAGACATTCCAAGACCAGGGACCTCTCCTTCCTTCTTCTTGGGAATGGGGTACAGAGCTAAACAAAGAATTTTCACCTGAAGAATTTCAAATGGCTGAGAAGCACCTTAAGAAATGTTTAACATCATTAGTCATTAGGGAAATGCAAATCAAAACAACCCTAAGATTTCATCTTACACCAGTCAGAATGGCTAAGATTAAAAATTCAGGAGACAGCAGGTGTTGGAGAGGGTGTGGAGAAAGAGGAACACTCCTCCACTGCTGGTGGGGTTGCAAATTGGTACAACCACTCTGGAAATCAGTCTGGTGGTTCCTCAGAAAACTGGGCATGACACTTCTGGAGGATCCTGTGATACCACTCCTGAGCATATACCCAAAGGATTCCCCGGCATGCAATAAGGACACATGCTCCACTATGTTCATAGTAGCCTTATTTATGATAGCCAGAAGCTGGATAGTCCTCTATTTATATTGCTCTTTCAGGCACTATGAGGAGCTTACTGACTCATCTGGGGCAGTAAGGCATGCTCTAATTCATCACGTGACAGTGTGCTCTAAGATTCCCCAAAGATGAGGAAATTTGACAATGGGCTGGACAGTGGATCAAGAAATGGCACAACACTCATCATGTGGATGCTGGCACATGGTCTGTACAAAAGAAGCCAGTCAAAAGCCCAGCATGGCAGAGGGAGGGGCACCCACATCCCTGCTCCAGCTGAGCAGCTATTGAACACCAATGGCTGCTAGGAGAAACAAAGTCATTTTTTTTTCTTTTTTTAACCAGGCATGCTCCTAGCTCCAGACCATATAGGTGCCACTAACTGGACTCAGCATTATGTTTAGAGAGGGAAAAGAAGTACGGGAAGAAGAGATGGAGTAGAAGTTGGATCGGGAAGGAATTGTAGGGAGTAATGGTTACTGAATACAATGAAAATGCTCTATGTGCATGTATGAAATTCCTCAAATAACTCATACATAGTAGATTATTTAAAGAAATGAAGCTTCATCTCAATAAGTCAGCAGTAATCATTTTAATAATACACAAAGTTGTGAATATAATAGCTCTGAAAGATCCTTAAAGCTGTGAACTGAAAACAACTTTAGAGGGAATGAGATCCCCATGCCCAGTTGCATCAGAGAAGCCATAGGACTGGTGGAGTCTGAGTAACAAGGAGAAAGGAGGCAGCCAGATGACAATTCTACCGTCTCCACCTCCTCTTCTTTCTTCTCTTGCAAAGCAGAGAAAAACACTTCAGTGTACATCCTGAAGATGACAGGGGCAAAAGGGATCCAAGGTCTTTATTATCTAACTAATTCTTTCAGTAATCCAGTTTGCTTTATATATAGATGCAGCTGCTATCTGTAAATGACATTTTAGCTTGGGTCCGATTCTCAGCCATCTCCGCTGTTATCTAAGTCCAAAAGAAACAACTCAAGTTAATTGAGTTCTTATTCTGGACCAGGCCCTGTCAAAAACTAATGGCTTTAAAAATATTTCCTCATTTAGCCCCAAACATCCCTCATGACCTGGAGAGTGTGTAGGAACACCACCTCACAATGGTCACAAGTGCTTGCTGTTATTATTTCTGTGACATCTGAAGTCACTATAATTTGGTACTTCCCCAGAAGGGAGAATCCTGAGGCTTATGAAGGTTCTTAGTTTAACCAAGGTCACCGAGATGGTGGATGGTGAGGCCTGGATCTAACTCAGTTCCTTCTGGCTTGAAAGCCTGCCAAGCATTTAACTGTCCTGGTATACACCAGTAGACCAAGAAATAGAAAATCGCATTAAGAACACGAAGTGTATTACTAAGCAGCAATGGAAATTGGAAGCAAGCCTCTGGTCAAAGCATTTTAAAGAAAATGGCATTGTGAGAAATAAGAAACTACAAAATGTCATCATTTATATTGTATGGATTTAGAGTAAAAAAATAGGATATTTTCATTACATAATTACATGTGTACATATGCATACATACACACATTTATATACACATATACTCATTGGATAACCAAACAAATTAATGTATCCACCAACTCAAATTTATCATAGTTTTGTGTGTGTGTGTGTGTGTGTATGTATATATGTATGAGGGAAAGATACAGAAATATCTAAAATATAAAGGCTATACATCATAAGATAGTCTAATTTCCCTTAATTAACTCTGAGTTAATTATTATCTCTCAACCACTTAACACTGAGATAGTTGACCACCAGATGAGAAAGAGATTCATTACCTCACTCAGAAAATATAAATATTTCCTCAACTGCAGAAACTCTTTGCCTGGAATGCATTGTGCTCTGAAAGAGAATAACTTTTCTTCTTTGTTTTTATTGCTCCTCATAATTACTTGGAATAAAAATGATAAGTTTTAATTCAGAAACGCCTATAGCTATTGAGCATCTTCACATAAAAGAACAAAAAGTATAATTAATGAAAGAAAGGCAATACGCCTACTTCCACCCCAACTCATTAGTAATAACTGGCTAATTCTCTTTTGTGTTTAACAGTATCCCTAATAACAAAAAAAGATGGGGGTTGGGCATGTGCTCAGTCAATGGTGGACTTGCCGGGCACATGTAGAGCTCAGAGTTCCATCCCCAGCACTTCACTGGGATGCAAGCCTATAAGTCCAACAATAGGAACTAGAGGCAGAAGGATCACAAGTTCAAAGCCCTCTTCTGCAGTGGGATTTAGAACCCAGTTTTGCCTATGGACCCTGCCTCAAAATACAAAAATGGAAGAGGGAGAATTGGAGAGGAATAAAGTAATAAATGCAAATTTTGTGTCTTTTTCTAATTAGAGTAAAATAATACTGAAGAGGGACAGCAAAATAGATGGGCAGGTAAAAGTTTTGGCACTCCAAAACAAAATAAAACAAAAGTAGATAGATCAGAATTTATTTACCATGATCATAAAAATGTGACTTATTTCAATAAAATTTAAGAATAATTGAAAGGAGGGGTATGGGGAGATAGCTCAGTTCTCAGCACCCACAAAGAAAGCGAGCATTATAGGGTAGCTCCGTCATCCCACCATTGAGAAGGCAGAGACCACAGAATCCAGGCAGGCACTGGCCAGCCAGCCTAGCCCGATCAGTGAGATCCAGACTTGGTTAGAGTCTCCCAAAAATGATGCAGAGAGCAACTGAGGCACAAAGGTGGCAGGAGCACTCTGCCCCACCCCCACCCCACACAAGTGTGTACACATGTGTACACTACGATAGTTCAGATTTGGTTGCCTAAAGTCTTTTGAAGAAACTGTTCCAGCCTTGACATTTTTCCTAATTTATCTCAACCTCTCGGTGGAATGACAAAATTAAAAGAAAATTTTTTCTCAGCTCTTTTCAGGTTCGATTCCCGCTTGTGAACAATAAAGGCCGTAAGAGAAGCCCAGAGACTGAGTTGCTCCTGGTGAGTGTGACAACGCCTTGATCTCTTATTGAGTAGCTCTTTATTGTCCTTCAAGTGCTTCCATACATACTATGGATTAAAACTGAGTTATATAGAATATAAATTATGTATTGAGGGCTGGAATTCTTTACCAGAAAAGACATTCCTCTACATATTTTGAAAGCAGAAAGATAACTTAGTAAAGGATGTTATGCTGTTGAGAACCCATAATTATATGTGTGTACACATATGTGAGTATGTCTGTATATACTATGTGTGTATATGTGAACATATAGTTTACATGTGTGTATAAATATACATGTGTGTATGTGTGAATATCCATAGGTATGACTGAAACAATTGAGGAGACTGAAAATAAATTAATTGGGAAAGATTGCAGTCAAGAAATCAGGAAGTATTTTAATATATGAGATAGACTTCACCCAGAACTTGAACTGTATACTATTTGTTCTTCCATTCATCCATGTCACCTAGGAGCTTTTGGGCCCCCATCGTTTGTCCCATACTGTTCTAAATCTTGACTAGTAAACAACAAATGAATAATGGGTTTCTTTAGTTTTATTATTCTACGAGGGGGCACTTTGTACCAACAATAAATGTAAAACATGACATGTGATTGAAAAAATATATGAAGAACAAAAACCAGAACTATATAGAAAATAATCAAAGGAAGAGTTGCAATTTCAGAAAAGATGCCCTTCGAACTTCTTCTAATACATTAATAGTTTCTCAGAGAACACAAAAACACAATGAGTTAGCTGCATGCATCCAGGGGACAAAGGGCAATTAGGGTGAAGGTCTAGGACAGGTGTATTCACAGTGTGCCTATTTAGATTGATTATAGATGACAAAATCAAAGAAGAAATCTGAGGTTAAAAAAATGTAAGGGCATTGGGTTTTACTCTTGGAAAGACATGACGTCATTAGAGGATTTTGAAGAATGAAGCAACAATAAGAAATGACACGTTTCGAATGTATGAGTTAACACTGATGGAGTTAGCCTTAGCATATAGCACAAAAGGTGAATTGCGATGATTTCAACACAAGAAATCATTCCATACTTTTTTAGAGTACGGAGAATTGCGATGATTTCAATGCAAGAAATCATTCCATACTTTTTTAGAGTACGGAGGGGCTTATGAGCCCCCACCACAAGCTCAGGAGATATAGAGAGCTGCTAGCTGCTGGGAGGGGGGACTGTCAGCTTTCTTCAGGCTTATAGCCCCGCGTAGGTCAACCACACTCCAGTGGGTGGTCACATACCCATGTCCATAGGAGTTGTCTACGGAGATTCAGACACTTATTAAAACAGGACGTTGGGAGGATCTCTGGCTTGGGTAGTAGATCTGGAAGGAGTTAGAGCAAAGAACTGGGGAGGAGTATGATCACAATAGCATTTGTATAAAAAAATTATCAAAGAATAAGTAAGTGTTATAATTTTTAAAAGTGGCCTGGCACAGCTGTCATCTGAGAGACTTCACCCAGCCATTGATGAAAACAGATGTAGAAACCCACAACCAAACATTAGGCAGAGCTCGGGGAATCCTGCAGATAAGGAGGAGGAAGAATTAAAGGAGCCAGAGAGGTCAAGGACACCACAAGAAAACATAGAGAATCAACTAAACTGGGCCTATAGGGGCCCACAGAGACTCAACTGCCAACCAGAGAGCACACAAGAAACAGATCTAGGCCTCTGCACAGATGGGACAGTTGTGCAACTTGGTGTTCGTGTGGGACTCCTAAACCAGGAGCAGGGGCCGTCTGACTACACTGCCTGCCTCTGGATGATTTTCCCCTAACTGGGCTGCCTTGTATAGATGATGCGCCTAGTCTTACTGAAACTTGATTTCCCAAGGCTAGTTGATATCCTTGATCGTGAACGGCCTCCCCTTTTCTGATCAGAAAGGGAGGAGACATGGATGAGGGGGGATGAGAGGAAAGAGGATGGAGGGGAAACCATGATTGGTATATAAAGTAAATAAATTAATTAATAACAACAACAACAATAATAGTAAATGGCCAGCACAATAATATTACAGCAACTCTGGAGTATTCTAGGTTAAGTTCCTTCCATGTTCTTTCTTTCATCTTTACTAAATCACCTAATAAGCTAACAAAGTGGCTGATTCAGCTGTCTAATTTACATAACAGGAAATGATGAAAGACATTAAGTATAAGAAGGGTTCCTACTGCATCCGCTCTACCTTAAGAAACATCCCATAGATCCCATATACCTTTCCTCTTGGATCTTCCTGGCCAGATGTCAGCACAAGCCTAATCACAGCTCCTAATGGAGCCGGGACACTGCAGCATTTTAGCTGTCTTGCTATGACAAGTGGAATTGAGATTCGGCTAATATATAACAGAACAGACTAGGAGCACTAGGAAGAACTTAGAGGCAATTTGTAGCAACTCAGGCCAAGAATTACAGCAATCAGAACTACAATAGCACCGATGTAAGAGCAGATGTGTGAGGCTTGAAGCAGCAGGAATGGCTGGGTTATAATATGTGAAACAAAGAATTATGTCTGTCATTTGGCTGGCCAGTAGAACCCTGAAATCTAAATAAGTGAGGTGGGGAAGTTTTTCTCACTCTGATTTTCCATGTGACTAAAACACAAGTCTGAAATAAATAGCCTGCTCCCTTTCATGCGTGTATGAGAACAGGTGGGTGTGTTCATGTGCACATAGGTCAGCCTTGGCTATGGTTCTCAGAAGTACTGTATACCTTCCCTGAGATAGGATGGCTCATGCCCTGGAGTTCACAGAGGAGGTTAAACTGGCTGACCAGAGAGCTCCAGGGATCTACCTGTGTGTGTGTGTGTCCCTGGCACTGGGGTCACAAATGCAAGTCACCACACCTGGCACTTTCCTGCAAGTTCTGAAAACAGAACTTGGATTCCCATGTCTGCTCAGCAAGCATTTTTTACTAACTCAAGCTATTTATCCCACTCAAAAAATGGCATGCTCTGAATCCTCTCCACAATTCAACTCTAATCACACCCCCAGCCTGACCTAATTACCCATTCTGCACTATACATCGCTGCCCCTATCTAACAACTGCCTTAGAACTAGAAACTTTAGCCTGTCATATTTATTCCCCGAGTCATTTTCCCTCTGGTAATATTGCTTGTTACTGACATTAAGTATTAATAATTTTCTTCACTTTTTTCTTGTATCACAGAGAATTCTCAGGCCACTTAATAAGCATTCACAAATTATCTGCTGAACAAAATTTGATCTGTGTCTTTTCATTGTTCTCATTATTTCTAGATGCACAGCTCGTGTCTCTATGATAAAAATCTGTTTCCCCGGAGGTAACTCTCCTCCTGCCAAGAACTCATGTACACCGTGTATGAGAAAGCAAATATCCGCTCCTTCCTCTTCTATCCCATTTAGCCTTTCTCTTCCCCAGAATGAGAGTCTGTTCTTCCATTGACTCTATACAACACTGAAATGTTGTCCAGCTTATGACGAGCATGGGACATCATGAGAGGGGGTAAAGCATGTGGGTTATGTGCATCTGTGAATCTGTAGAAAGAAACTGCACACTTGGTGCACATGATCCTTCCTTTCTCCTGTCCTTTGATGCCCATCTGAGGTCTCCTCTTTCAAATCTTGTTCTTTCAACACTGTTTCTTGATTCAACATTATGAGGAAATAAGCATATATCCAGAGACTAGACTTAGAAATCAAGGACTTTGAGTCAGAAAGCTTCTTCCAAACAGTGGTATCAACATAATTCAAGGCCCTTGGGTAGCTGCAGGGTAGATCATCCTCTGCCAGAATTTGGGTTCTGAGGGAACCAGAGGGAAAATGGCTGTGGAATGGTCCCAGTTCAAAGCAAGCTTTGAGATATGATCCTAAGACTCTAGTTTTACTTTGTCATTGCTAGTCTTCAGAATATTCAAAGCGGCTGATAGGCTTATAGTCCCTATAACCACTCATATGTACATATATACATCCATTTCATAGCCACTAAGCCACATATATACATACATTACATATTCTCATAGTCCCTAAGCCACATACACACATGCTCCCCATAGCCACTAAAACACATACATACATACATATCTACATACTACTCCCCATAGCCACAAAGACACATACATACACACTCCCCATTGTCACTAAAACACATACATACATACTCCCCATAGTCCCTAAGACATATACATACATACATACTCCCCATAGCCACTAAGATATGTACATACATACATATATGAATACATACTACTCCCCATAGCCATGAAAACACACACACATATGTATGTATATATGTATATATATATATATGTATCTACTACTCCCCATAGCCATTAAGTCACATAAATACACACATAATAGTGCCATAGCTACTAATCTATATACATGCATACTCCCCATAACCATTTAGACACATACATACACACATACATAAAGCCATAGCCACTAAGACATATATATATATACTCCCCATAGTGACACATGCATACATACATATATACATATATACATACATACATACATACATACATACTACTCCCCATAGCCACTAAGACTCATACACAGACAAACAGACATACATACATACATGCATGCATACTACTCCCCATAGCCACAAAGACACATATACACATGCATATATTCATTCATACATATCTAATAATTCTAATAGCCACTAAGCTTCACACATACCTACAAATTCCCCATAGTCACTAAGCCACACACGCATATCCCCATAGACTCTGAACTGCATACATGCATGCATACATACTACATACATACATACATACATACATACATACATACATACATACATACAAAAAGCACAAAGACAAGTCAAAAGTCCAATGTGGCAGACAATTTCCCTCTTAAAGGATACTAGTTAACTGACTAGTTAGAAAGAACTTTTCTCTCCTGGGACCAAAAGAAAACTAAAAGCAGTTTCCAGAATATAGAATATCACAATAACTGATCAGGAAAAAAAAGCACTTGATTCAGTCTGTTGGAAACAAATATCAAAAGTGCTTTAGATAATCTTTTCCCAAATGTTTGGTTGTGTGTGTATACTTTTACTCTAACTAGAGCATATGCACACACTGGTGTATATATATACTCTAACTCTAGAGTATGCACATACACTGGAGTGTAGACACTCTTGCTCTAACTAGAGTATGTACACACACTGGTGATCAAGGTATGTATAGTAAAACCTGGTGTTTTAGCCTCAAGTGTCACAGGCATCCAAAATTAAGTATTTCTCCAATATGATTTTCACTTGACAATGAGAAAGGGCCCTTCAGTCACCATTTCTTACTGTCACCCCCTGAAGTAGGCAGTGTGTTCCATTATCATCGAACAGACCCGGAAATAAATATACAAAGAGTGAAATGACTGACTTAGCCACATGGTAGATGAGTCAAAGTTTGAATTCTCAGGCTTCCCCAAGTTCCTACACCCTGGAGCTATGTGTAAGGAAGCCTATTTATACGACTTTCCATGGGACCAAGAAGTCAAAACCACAACAGGGGGAAAGCAGGAAGACATTGCTTTCTTGGCAGGGGATTTCAAAGGCAGCAGCATTAACCAATTTCAAGGCGTTTGCTGTACTGTGGGGGCTGCCCTGGATAAGCGTGACTACAAAGGGTTTGGGCAAGGCAGCAGCTGCTCCTGGAAAACACTGCTAACTTGTTTTTGAAAAAGAATTAAAATAATTAAGCTCTGAGTTTTAAAAAAGCCGAAAAGAATGCCCTTTTACTTTGAACCTCTCTATTTTTTCCCTTTGGTTAAAAAAAAAAAAAATAGTCCCAATTTGGTTTTGAAACAAATTATCAATCAAATGTTGAAACTTCTCAGGGCCCTCCCTCCCCTCTTCCCATGCCTTGTGGGTGACAGGATCTCAGAGGGTGCTGTTACTTGCTGTTCAAATGCCACAGACCTTTAATGTGCAGGGAGTTCAGGAAACTGGTGTTCACATCAAGCAGTAGCAGGTGACTGGTCTCCACTGTGACACTGTCGCCATCTTGTGGCACTCTCTGAGGAAACCAACTGTGAGGCCTGGACCATCTTCGGCAGAGCTGGAAGGAAAAATTGCCCTGGAAAACAGAAAGGATCTGGCTTGTGACTTAAACTAGATAGCAGGGATGACAATGGGAAATGTTTAACACTTCAGTAAAGGTCAGTCATCCAGTTTTCCTTGGACAACTAATCCAAAAAGAAGAAAACCATGAAACAGGGTAGGCTACATCGCTCTGCTCAGCTCCTAGAATTCTTCCTTTTGTTTGTTCCTCAGCGCAGGCTCGCTTGAACCTAACAGGTGGAGTTGACTCCTTGTCCTATTTTAGTTTTACACACAAGTGTTGAATCTTGCACAAACAAGAACAGATCACAAATAGCCCGGGCTAGAGAGAGTTAAAATATTCGCCTTGGGTGGCGTCCTGCCTTATGTAATCAGTATCACTTTTTCACTGACTCTGACACCAAGTGTCCCTATTTTATAGGGACATTCCTCTTCCTGGGATGTCAGATCTGCCCTCCAACATGGCTCCTGTTTGATAGCCCTGCTCCTCTCCTCTCTGCTCAGTGCTTTGGGCTGAACAAAGCGGACGTCTGCACATTGAGCGGCAGACTGAATTTAGACAAGTGAATGCGAATGGCCCCATAGTTAGAGTGCAGGTCGGAGGGCAGGGCTGAGGAGAACCATCCTCTCATCGGTTCCTCTCCAGTTCTCCTCTCAGAACAGAGGGAGAGGGGCACATGGGCCAATGACAGAATTCAGCACATCCAGTAATCCAAGAGGCTTAGCATGTGCCTTCCTTCTGTAGTTCTAGAGCTACTAGGATGATAAATATCTAAAACGCAGAACAGAACAAAACAAGGTGATTCTTCAAGGTAAAGCATTGGCAGGTGCATGCCTCTGTACAGTTACTGTCATACCAGACTCCAACCAAATGGAAACCCTGGGCTCTGTACATGTATGCGCCTAAGACATCCTCTCATGATGGGTTACAGGCAATCATTAAGAAGGGAATACATGTTCGTCATGCTAATAATTCTACCCATGTATAATTGCGCACTGGAGTATTTCTGAAAGATGTTATAGAAAACAGTATTCTAGAACAGGTAGTAAATTCTCTAAAAGAAAATGCTGACCCCCTAGGTTTCCATGATGCAGACCTAACCTAATCACCATGGTACTTTGAAATTGGATAGCATTTTGTTTTCTATATCTATGAAGGAGAAATAAAAGTCTCAGGTTTTTCACAATTCAAGAAATGTAGATATATAAGGTATATCAATAAAAATGGAGGAGTTATATAGGGAGGGTGCATGAGTATTGCTGGAAGCCACAAGAGCTGCATCACCATGGTGATGGTCCACAGTCTGGAAGGAGAGCTCAGTTGGCCACTCCAATTGATCTTACCATAGAGCTAGTTCTAGTGAAGTAAAACCAAAGTAGAAGCAACTTCTTATTAAAAAAATATGCAGTATAAGTTTATGGTACTTGGGTCTGAACTTAGAGCCTTCTGTATGCTGGGTAAGTCCTCCATCAATGAGCTGTATCTGCAGCCCTGTCTTGATGTTTTACTGTGAACCATGGTCTTACCCAGTTACCTAGGCTAGCTTGGAACTTATGGAAGGAACTCTGATCCTGTCTCCTAAATGAGGCTGGGCATCCAAGCCTGCGCCACCCAGCCTGTATTCCTTCCTTTCACTCATGCTAATTTAGAAGAAGGAAAGGAAGTCAAGGAGGAGAATGGAGAGGTGAATGCAATGGTGAAGAGCTATAAAGACTGACACGACTATATCATAGCTACAGAACGGGGTAAACCAGGTTACCACACTCATAAGAGTCCTCACTAGAAGAACTGGAAAGGCTTGGGTTTCTGGGCCAGACACAGAACAATCATGGTCAACTCCCTTTCACTTTGCAGATAATGTTCTGGTGTTTCCCGGCTCTGCACTTAATAAAATGCAGACACCCCCAACCCCTCGGTGTCACCACAGAGCAGGAGAATCAGCAGTTCAAGAGGCAGAGCAGAGGCACTTACCACTGTGGAGATCACAAATGACAGTCTAGCTTCAGAGTCTGAGGGCTAATCAAGGCAAGGACTAGAGGGAGAGACATAAATCTCAAAGAGAAGAACCAAGGAATTTCCTCCTAAACAACACTCCAGCTCTGGATCTGGGACCTGACAGAAGCAAGTTTGGCAGGGTGGTGTGGAGTAGACTTAAAGGCATATGAAGACTTCAGCGGCACAATCTTATATATTGAACAGTCTGTTGAGCAGGCCCATACCCCAGCCTCAGAACTACAAAAGGCGTGAAGGCTCGTGACACTCAGTAAAAAATATCTGGATCAACCAGACATTAATTAGGTACTTAAGGGCATCAAAGGAAAACAATTCCATGGTGTCTTTCATCGATTTGAGAACATTTTTAAATTGCTACAATTAGCTCTGATATCTGTTATCCCGTTTGGAGTGAGCCTGGTTGGCCCCGCAGCCTTTCTGAAACTGTTCCCAGTCAGTCCCAGGCCAGGGGATAAGAAGATCAAGTGCTGCTATCTCCATTGTGAGGCTGAACAAATAGAGAATCAAATAGAGGCGCTCAATCACGTGTAGCAAATTCCCACCTGAGGTCTTTTACTCCTGTATCCTCTCCTGGGAAGCTCTTCCTAAAATATTGCATGGCTCACACATTATCACATCCATATCTTTGCTCAAGTATGTTCTTCTTCCCTACAACTATATGTTTGTTTCAAAGCTTAACTTTAGTCAATCCCTCTCCTTATCATTCTGACAGGACATCATAGAACTCCTTCAACATTTGTCATTTCCTGAGCTTATGCTTCTTCATTCTACTAAAAAAAAAGAAGGAACAGCTTCAATAGAAATCATTAACTGAACATACACTGCGCATACTGTACCCTCTATACTACAAACATACAAAATACACAAACACACACATACTACACACATACACACACACACATTCTTCTAATACAATATATGAACAAATGGGTGACCAAACCTAAACTATCAAAAAATGCTTCATTTCTCAACCTATAGGTTTTGTCAAAAAAAAAAAGCTGCATTCTCTCAACTCTACTGAGTTTGATCTGTACCCTTTCACATTCCCATTCATGTTGTCTAGTTCTATACCAAGAAAGAGGGAGAGGGAGAAGAGGAATGATGAGACAGAGACAGATAGAGAGACAAAGAGGTAGAGACAGAGAAAAAGAGACAGACAGACAGACAGACAGACAGACAGACAGACAGACAGACACAGAGAGATTTGGATCCACCATTCTCCTTGTAATATTCTGCTCCAACTTTACTTCTTTCCCGTTACATTTTCCTATTCAGTGTGGTGTATAAATGGGCATCGGTATTAATTATTCAAAGTCTCGGGTGACTTGGAGCGCAAATTTCCCCTTAGTATAGTAAAGGCAGAGTGAATTATATATATTCGTATTGACAATTCATGCTTTTATATAAAACAAGGACAAAGGTCAAAACAATGTGGATGTAGCCTTAATTCTTCAATAGGCACTTGGAGAAGAACAATATATGCCCATGATTATAAAATTTCAATGTGATCAATGTAGGCAAGCCTCCTGCCCTAAGAGTACAGAGGGAGGCGCTCTCAGCCAACCATTGAACTGAGCACAGGGTCCCCAATGGAGGAGCTAGAAAAGGACCCAATGAGTTGAAGGGGTTTGCAGCCCCATATAATATGAAGCAACCAGTACGCTCAGAGCTACCAGGGACTAAACCACCAACCAAAAAGTACACGTGGAGGGACCCATGGCTCCAGCTGCATATATAGCCAAGGATGGTCTTGTTGGACATCAAAGGGAGAAGAGGCCATTAGTCCTTTGAAGGCTTGATGCCCCAGTGCAGGGAAATTCCAGGTCAGGGAAGCAGGAGTGGGTAGGTTGGTGAGCAGGGTTGAGCATGGAGGATGAATTAGGGAGTTTTCGGAGGGGAAACCAGGAAAGGAGATAACATTCAAAAATGTAAATAAAGAAAATATCTAATAAAAATAAAAAAGAATTATAGTTTTCCATTTCAGAGGTGACAGTGTTGTTCAGATCATTCCCCATACAAGACTCTCAGGGTAATGTCCCACGGACAAATGGAGATGGCTCACCTATCAATGTATTCACCTTCTACCCCACCACTTCTTAGGACAATTTAAAAAAAAACAATGCTGAAAGCATTAACACAGGGATCTTTGTCAATACAGATGAAACTCTTCTGTTGGTTAGAGTAGGACATCCCTGGTTCAGAAGATGCTCACTAGCACATACACAGCTCATAGGTCAATGGAGACTTCACTTCCACCTAACACAAGCTCTTTCCTCAATGGCTTCCCAGATGCTCAGCCTTCAACTATAATTTTCTTCTTGGAGATAGATGAATCAGTCACTTCTACTCTGCAGATGAGGTAAATCATTTCCTTACCAGCATACAGGAGAGAGACTTAAACAGAACAAGAAATGCCAACCCCATATATCCAGCCCCCAAATAAACAACAACAAAAAAATTCCAAATGAATAAGTAAAATAAGAGTAAAAAAAAAAAAAAACTACAAGTTTCCTGCCTCAGCCAGGGAGTGTATGCAATTTTCACTCTTCTCAGTTCGCATCAGCACTTCTCTGAACTTCGGGGAATGTGCAATGCCTGCAAATCTTCCCTGTCACCTTAAATGGACTCACTCCGCGAGAGCTATCTTGAAAGAAGTCATTGATCAGCAAGATGGAACATCAGGCAGAGGAAGGACCGATTTGAGAGCATGAACTGAGCTAGTGCTGCAGAAGAGGTGGGGCACCGGGTCTCTGTGGTCACAGCTGACCCACAAAGGCAAGGAGGAAAGTTCTTGACACCTCACCATAAGGCCTTCCTACACAGCATGCAAGTCTTGCAAATGGAAAAGACAAGTCTCTGTGGCTTTCTCTAACCTTCAAAGTCCCTTAGTCTCTCCAAAGCCCCTATTACTATACAGTACACTGTGCTTGTATTCGTACTCATGCCCAGCCCGATCAGACTCTGAAGAGGTTCGTGAGAGCTTTTTAGTTTTTTTTTTATATCTACACTACCTACAATGCCTGGCATACCATCAAACAGGATTAAAAGAAATGAATGGCCAATTATCTTTTAGGTTTGTAATCACTATACTGCAATTTAAATTTTTTTAATAATCACAAAGATACAAAGCTTAAGTTCTGTCTAGGGTTTCTTTACAAAGAAGTATTTTTAATTGTTGTGAAGCTACATTTATTTGCCTTTTCACCTGATATATCATTCACCATTCTACACAGAAATCATTCTTTGCTGCTAGAATAAACGCTACTCAACAGAATCTTTATTAGTGGGTTGTATATCTACACATTTCCTAATTAAGTTAGCGTTTGTATTATACAATATTTTCCAATATTTTGTTCTTGCTTTTTCTACCTAAATTCTTATCTTCATGCCACTTATTAGATAATATAGTTCTCTTACCATTTGACTATACCAATAGTAGGATTATATTATTAAGTGATATTAAAACTCTTGGCAAATTAAAACTCCAAACATTTGTGTGAGTTTATGGGAAGATAATTCTTTAAAAATTGTGAATGCTTCCTGTTCTTCAAGTGCTTATATGATCAAGGAGAAAGAAATAAATATCAAGGTAACTACAGTATGACTGATTGAGTACTTAAAACTACAGACAAATGTGTGAGGGGCTCAAAAGAGCTGGAAGAGGCAGCCTTATAGGAGAAATTTAGTAAATTAATTGCGTCTTCTTTTTTAAACCTTGACCAGCCAATGAATTGGAGCAGTCTAATATTCTGTCAAGTGACCATGAAACAGAAAGGAAGGAAGGAAGGAAGGAAGGAAGGAAGGAAGGAAGGAAGGAAGGAAGGAAGGAAGGAAGGAAGGAAGGAAGGAAGGAAGGAAGGAAAGAGAAGGAGGGAGGGATGGAGAGGAAGGGAGGGAGGAGTAAAAGAAGGAAAGAAAAGGAAAGGGGGAGGAGAGGAGAGGAGAGGAGAGGAGAGGAGAGGAGAGGAGAGGAGAGGAGAGGAAAGGAAAGGAAAGGAAAGGAAAGGAAAGGAAAGGAAAGGAAAGGAAAGGAAAGGAAAGGAAAGGAAAGGAAAGGAAAGGAAAGGAAAGGAGAGGAAAGGACAAAGGAAGTCACCTGAGCATTACCAATGGCATCCTGACCTGTAATCTATTAACTCTTTGGAGACTGCAAAGCAAATTCAATTTGTTTAACGTACTTTATTCTTCCTGGAGTCCTTCTGGTCCTTGATCTCTTTCTTTACTTACTATTTATCAATCCTCCTGGATAAAAGAATGGCAGAAGAAAGCCCTTCCACACACAGAGTACTTCAGCCACTCAAAGAAATATCAGCAGAATCTCATGCCAAAGACTCCTGCCTCTGTCCAATCTAGTCTGTCTCTTTCATGGCTAAAAAGGATTAATTTATTTTGCCTTCTCTTTTGGTTGTTCAAACTGAGTACTGCCTTCCTGACTTCTCAAAAATGAGTACTACCAGGGCACTGCTTCACATATATGAGTCACTGACATGTCTGGGACTATCCCAGTCTACAGGAAAAATCAATTCACAGAACCTCATCTTCTCCTCCATCTTCTTATCTATTGTAAAGATGCCTCTTCTGAATTCTACTTCTGAAGACCATTTCACTTGTTGATAACCGAATGCCTCTAATGCCCCGGGCATGGCACTATACATTTTATTCTTAGGGTCGTTAATCTTCCCAACAACAAAATTCAAGAAGGTATTATCTTCAATCATTAAAAAAAAAATAGCAATAATAGAGCTAAGATTTACTGAACTCACTCAGCAGGTGTTACCTTGCTTAATAATCATAGGCTCCCTTTAGACTCCTTGTCTACCACTCCAGAGTGATAGATCCCTACATCCAACAAATATTTATTGAGCACACACTACACCTCAGGCACTGGTCTGAGCACAAAGAATGCCAAACCCCTGATGGTGTGGAGCTTACTTTCTAGTAGGATCAGAGATAAACATATAAAATAAATAGTTTGCCCTGAAAGAAACAGAAAAAAAGAACTGGGTAAAGTGGATCAGAAATGTCAGGGTGGTGGCAGGAACTATTGACATTGAGTGACTGGCTACATAGTTCTGATAAGAGACTGAAGTAGAAACACTGACTATGAGCCACAGGCTAATGGAATGGGGGGGGGGGTGATCCTGAAGAATGGGCTTACCTAAAGTGCAGCAAGGACAACAAGGATGTCAGGACCTCAAGGGCGAAGAGGGAATGTGTTCAGCACTTGCTGCTACTGAGCAGTTCCTGCTGATGCAGCAAGAAACACTGAGGACAGACCTAGGGAGCATCAGAATCTTGTATGCCATAAAAGAATTATACGAAATGATTCAGTAGTACATAACAGTGTACAAACTACAGTCTAAAGTCCAAACATGGCCTATTCTGTTTGATATTGGTTTACAGCATTAGCAATTCACTTGTGTGTAATTTGTGGATCTTCCCAGGTCACAATAGGGACAATATAACAAAATCTAAAATATTTGTCATGTACATCTTTTAGGGTTGGTGGGTTATTAGTATAGTGTAATTCATACTAATGAGATGGCACTTATAAGGAACTCATTCTGGCATATGCATGTTCCAATTGCACTAAAGTATAATCAAATAGAACTTTCTATAGATAAATATAAGTGATTGTAATCAGCTAATAAAGAATCTGAGGATTGGAAATAAAAATAGCATAGCAAAGAATACATCCTTAAATACTAGATATTAATTTACTCCCTATTTCCTAATAAGTACATAATAAGCCAGGTCTTGGAAAGTCACATAACGGTAAGTGGAAGAAAGGTAGCTATGTATGAACGTGTGTATGCATGTGTATGTTCACATTCTCACACCCAGAGTCAAATCTGAAGATTGACAGATACATGCTAGCCGTTTTCGCGGAGCTGACATGCTGCCATTTAACCAGCGAGCATGCAGCACATGTTCCTGCTTGCAGTCACTAGTAAGAGACAAGGTTAACATTTTAAGTGATGGACTACAACATGTTATTTCCCCATGCAATAGACCCGTGGCTGCGCTGCCTTCAAAAACACTTAATTTCGGTGATTGAATACACAAGAGCACACTTTCCCTGCTATGAGCCTTTGACAGCTTCTCAGTTCCACACACCAGGGGAAGCATTTCTTTCCTCCTTTTCATTTTTGCGTCCCCTTTGTACCTGAAGGGAAGCAAATGAATGTGTCATGGCAAAGAGAAGCAGCACGATGCCCAAAGAATGAAATCCAGTTTATAAGCATCGGTGTCTCTTACCACAAAAGTATTCACTACCATCTGCTCTAATTGCTTCCAATGTCTGGGCTACCATTTTTATACACTACAAATAATGATCTCCTCAATGGCAAAAGAAAAAAAAAACAGAAATAAACAAAGTTGATTACATATGCCTCCTAGGCTAAAGGGATGGCCACAGTGAGCAGTCACTCAGGAGAATGGGCAAGGCTCTGATTAACCCAAATTGAGACCCCCCCTTGGCAGTGATTCCTCTGTTTCTCTTCTCACCTCTTTGGATAAAATCTGTCCATAGCTCACAGAGGACACGGAACTGAGAGGACACACCTCTGGGTCTAAAGGTACTATAGGACAATTCTTTACATTCAGATCAGAAGCAGGCATAGCTAAGTCTTCTAGAATGTCCCAGCTGTAGAAAATAATGATCTCATAACCAGGTAGGTCCACCCCTGTCCTGAGTCTCTTAAAGGAAAATAGAACCAACTGAGTCTCAGAAAGTCTACAGGACTAGGTCCACTCCTTGGACACACCAAAATGTATACAAACAAGAAAACATTAACAGATGCCAGTAACATCAGCAGAAGACAGATGATCTCACAAAGTGTGAGTCTGGTGATCTCTCAAAATAAAACATACCACCTGTATCATCAGAAATTCAACATGATCCAGGACACCCCTACACATATACACACATACACATATATATATATATGCTATCAGAGATGATGCAAATTAGAACCACATTGGGGAGAAAGGTAAATTAGTAAAATGCCTGCTATAGAAACATGAAGACCTGAGTTTGGTCCCTAGCATGAATATACAAATCAAAATCTGATCTCTTGCATCTAAAATTCCACTGCTGTGAAGGCAAAGTCAGAAGAATCTCAGGGGCTTATTGGCCAGCCAGTTTAATTGTATTGGCAAGCTCCAGGTCCAGAAACGGACTCTGATTAAAAAAAAAAAAAAAGGTAGATAGCAATAGAGGAGAGCCCATAGATACCACACACACACACACACACACACACACAAATTTGACTACACTGACATTCCATTTCATCTCAATCAGAATAGCTTCATCAAGAACACAAACTATGGCAATACATAGTGGTAAAAATACTGGGAAAGAGGAACACTTGTATACTACTAGCAAGAATGCCAATGCATTCAACAATTATGGAAATCAGTGTGGAGGGGTTGTCTAGAAACTAGAAACAGAATTTCCATATGACACAATGATACCATTCCTGAGTATGTAAAAACAAGATACCTAAGTTAGTATCCATCAGAGACACCTACACACCCATGTTTATAGCCACGTTACAGCCAAGTTACAGAGTGAGCCTAGATGCCAATTAACATGTAAACAGAGAAAATTCAGGCATGTACAGTGTAAAATGTGTGGGGAGAAAAACTCATTTCATTTTGGGAAAATGGATGAAAGCAAAGATCAACTTGCCAAGTAAAAGAAGTCAACCTCAGAAAGATAAATAATTCATTTTTCCCTCATGCATGAATCTATATGATGTATGCTTTTATTTATAGATATTTATGACCCCACAAACAGGGTCAGGTATGTGTGTGTGTGTGTGTGTGTGTGTGTGTGTGTGTGTGTGTGTGTGTGTTATGAAGGGGATTCAAGATGAGTGAAGGAAAATGAGAGGATAATGAAGGGGAAACACAGGCATGTTTTTTTCATAAGCGGAATATGTATTTTATATATATATATATACACACACATATGTATATATATATGTATACATATACATATATATATTACACTAAGGAGACAGGAAACTCTTTAGGGGAACAGAAAAAACTAGCATGTGTGTAGAAGAGTACAATAGAGATAAAGAGACAATGACTTGCTATCCATGGATATTAACATGCAAAAGCTTACATGAATTGAGGTGTTATAATGTAAGCCAATATCATGTACACTAACCAGAAAGTTATTTTTAAGTAGTGAGACAGATTTGATATAATCAGGTAAGTCCTTAAGAGTGATTTTCCCTGCAGGCTACACTGTCGTGTGGCTAGATAGGACCATGGGGCTGCGACCCAGGAGCAGCCCCTAGGACCTGTGCAGAGTCCCTGGCCATAAGTGAGCAAGAAAATGAGGCCCTAACCTGTACAGACTCAAGCTGGCCTCAGCAGACAAACTACATGGGCCTAGAAGATTGAGTGAGCTCCAGATGGGGAGGTACCTAGTTGGTCGCACCCTTAGGAGACCTCAAGTAGTCAACTCAACCATGTTTCAAAATGGGACATAATAAGGCAACATTGAAGTTTCTGAGAAGGTGATCAGTCATACACTAAGAATCAATTGAAACCTACTATGTATGAAGGACTCCATTGGAAAACAATATTCAAAAACAAAGACTTTTGCTTTTCTGCCTCCTCTCTGAAGCTACTGCTGAAAAGGATCATGCTGAAAATCAGTTTGAGGCGGCAAGCCAACCTGTTCTTAAGGCATAAATGACTCCACATACACAAAACAGGCAGCCTAAATCTGCTATAGTTATGATACCAAGAAGTATAAATGAAGAAGTGCAACAGACCTTTAGTTTGCCAAGGGAGAGTTATGACTATTCAAGCTACGAAGTAAATGTCACAAGGACCCAAAGTTATCACAACTTCTCTCTAGCTGTTGAAAAAGGCAAAATACTCCTGATGCCAAACACAGCCATAAAGGTGCCCTTCAAGAAAATCAGAATTTCTCAAAGTTCACATAGGATATTATTTGTGGAAGGACTTGAATAAAGATGATATTAATAGCACTGCTGTTTCTGGGCATTGCTTCCTGAACGGAGCAAAGGATTGAACTTGTATTTCCTCGCTTCGAAAATAAATTGGATAAAATGTGGAGATTAAATGACCATGGGCAGCTTACCCACATAAATCTGATAAGTCTGAAACACAACCCTTATACCCACGACTCAGGAAACATGGAAGCAAGGGCTGAAAGGAAAGAAGGTTTGTAAGGGTCAGAAGCCTAGGAATCCTTATGCTAGATAATATCCCTTAGTAATGACATGGGAAATGTCGTCATGAAAGCTCAAGACTGTGGTTGTCTGAACCAGATCTACATAATGATATCAGTTGGCATACCAAATCGAAAGGTGGAATTCCACACGGCCCCACCCATAGATGAAGCGCTACAGTCAATGACTTCTGAGGGAGGAAGAATTGATTTCCTCCAGGGATGAGCTACCACATACATTATCCAATCCCAGGAGGGGTGAGTCCAGGACATATGTACAAATGAACAACAATAAATTGAATCAACAGGTTGTATATGCATATGTGCATATCCAAATACGTGTGCATGTAACAATAATACCTACAGAAGAGATCACTAACTTGGAAGGAAGGGTAAACACAGGAAATGGAGGGGAGGAAAGAGCAGGGTAAGAGTCCTGTAGGTGTGGGGCACATGGATGTCTTGAAAGAAATAAGATTTTAAAATTCAATAAAAAGAAAGGCAGTATATCACCGGGGGAAACCAAACAAAGATACCAATCTTGTACCTCCTTCTTCACAGGCCATGATTAAATTCAGTTGCTTATATAAGGAGGACAAAAGAAATATCACTTAAGGCGAATAGATTGCTTGAAAGTAGCATTGTGCTTTATTAAGCATCAGTATGGACATTGCTGGATTTCTGATCAGGCAGAAGGTCTGTGGGTTTTGCTATCAATGCTGACTCCAAAACACTATCCTTATTTCAGGAATGAGTAATCTGAGACACCTGAGTTCTCTACCTGCGACAATTTTTCAAGTGCCTGGATTTTGAAGAGCTTACCTGTCCCCTAGAGGGTGGATGCCTTTCTAGTACATGACCGTTAGGCCATGTTGTTCAAAATCCCCAGCATCTTTTTGTGAAATTCACCATGAACCAGCATTTGTGGTACCTACTTCTTCAGTCATAAATGCATAATTGCATTTCTAAGCTCTTAAAGCCCACTTTCAAAGCCATTGTCCTCCTGGGCCCAAATGCATCTGCCACACATTGTCCCTTTTCTGCCAAACCTTGTTGTTTAGCTCCAGATGCAATGAATCACTTACTGACTGCAGCGATATTAAAGGTAAACACCACAGTTAAAATGTAGAGATAATTAAATAACACCAGCTACCAGTAACAGCAGCCCAGGCAAAGGAGGAAATAGACCTAGAGATTTCAGATAGAGAGGTCTGATGGAAACGCTCCACTCTCGGGGATTAAAACCACATGCCGTTTGACATGGTGGAAAAATAATCTGCTTTTTACATTTTTAAAGTTTTCATATGCAAGAGTTCAACGTCAAACGAATCAGGTGGTGACAGGAGCTAAATATTCCAGTGACGAAAATATGCCAAAATTCAATGGCCATATATATACTATATCAAAATGTATGCATTTAACATTGGTTTTATGTGGGTATTTCTGATTTATTTCTCAGGCTACAGATAAACAAGATGAATGCAATATGTGTATTTTTCTTTTAATAAACTCATAGGAAAACATCATTTCTACAGTTCTTCCAAACATTTGCAAAGCTCAGTATCATTTCCAGATAGATATGCACTTTAATCGTTTGTGTTAGTCACCTGGAATTCATTGTTTACAATTCACATAATGGATAAACATGAGTGTAGGACATACCCACAGTAAATTCAGACCAACACTTGAAAACCTGTGCTTATGGTTCATCTTTCAAAGGAACCCTCTGCCAACACTAAACAAGTTCAAAAGCCAGAGGCCCCCACAAAACAGGCCTTAAAGCAACTAACTAGGGATTGAAGGAGATCCAGAGGCTTGCTCGATAAACCTTATCAGAGTGCTATCAGCAGCCGCAACACCTCTCAGAAATCACTACAAATTGCCTTTGCCCAGAATCCTCCCAACTTTAGGGAATTGCCCCTTTGCTGAAAATCAATTGCTCAACTTGTTGGGAATTAATTATTCATGTGGCTCCATCCCAGGCTGTAGAAAACAGAAACTTCTTTCTCTGTTTCCCCAGTGAGAAGAAACAATGCTTTCAGTGCCTTCCTGTATCACTGCAGGGCTTAAGGAAAGTTTAGCTATCTGTATCAATACCTCGTTTTTATAAATGCGGAGCTAAATCACCCGCTACAGGGTTACCCAATGAACTGAGTAGGGGTAGAGCCAGGAAAAAAGCCAATTCAAAATAGATGTTGCTTTTTGAAATTTTTTTCTTGGTGGCGCATCATTATGTCCTGCAGATAAACCTTATTTCAACAGATTCCATGAAAAACATTCTACCAGTCCCCATGTTCCCCAGTTCTAAATGATTGACACTCTCTGGTATCTCCCCTCAAGATAAAGTTTCCCTTGACTCGCCTTTACACAAAATACTCCTTGGGCTTGCTTCAGAAAATGGATGACCAGGTGGAAAGCGGAAGACTTTGTTACACCATTAATCACATAAACCCCAAACTTTCTCCCTATTCTCCTTCCTGTGACATTCAACTGTCAAGTCTTTAAATTTGCTGTCTGAAAGGATCAAATCAAAATCAAACCTCCCTTAGTTTCGAATAGCATTTTCAAATTCTTGTCTGACATGAAAACCTTTGAAGACAAGGTAAAGAAGGCACCATGGAATGTTTGCCTTGGTTGTGTACCTTGATGTTCTTGAGGACTCCCAGCAGTGGGAACTAAGGCTGTCTCTTATCTTTCTTCCTGCACTGGGACACTGTTCCTCCTACTGGGCTGTCTCATCCAGCCTTGAGATGAGCATTTGTGCCTAGTTTTATTATAACTTGCCAGGCCATGTTCAGTTGATATCCCTGGAAAGTAAGCTCTTTGATAAATGGAAAGGAGGAGGAATGGATCTGGGGGAGCGGGCTCAGAGGAATGGAGGAAGGAAAGACTGCAATCCAGATTTAATATGTGAGAGAAGAAAAATCCTATTAAAATATTTATGATAATAATAATTTTCCTTTTAAAAAATGATAAGGCACCCAGAAAAATTTACAAAATATAGGGTAAAACTGGGAAAACAAACGTAGCTTCATTACATAAGCAGATTGAGTTTCAAAAATAGACATTGGGCTACTACAATTTATACAGAAAATTTTTAGCCTTGTTCAAATAAGAGTAATTTTTATGACATTGTATTTAATGATAGTTTGTTTAATATGACACCAAAAACAGAGCAACAAACAAGACATAGCTAAATCAGACTTTATCAAAACTAAAAACCTTTGTCCATGGGAATAAACTTCCAATACTATAAAAAGGCAGCCCATAGAAGGGGGGATATTTGTGAATGGTATCTCTGATACACGATGTATATCCAAAATATATAAAGACTTTCTATATCTCAACAATGAAATAGTCCCAGTTCTAAAGCATGCATTTATGTTCATACACACAAACACATGCACACGCACACATACACAGACAGTGTGTGTCATACCGGTGGCCTACATCCTCCATCCTCAACATTAAGATCCTGTTGATATGGAGTGCACATGAGAACTGAGTCCCATTACCTAAAGAAAAAAATCCAAATTCAAATAATGTAATTCTGAACCTCCAACCTTATCGCTGGCTCCTCCCCATTTTCTCAGCTTCCACTAAATCCTGCTACTGCTCAGACTGTATCACGACATACATAGCTTCCTAATGTACCATGACTACATGCATGTGTGACTGGGCCACGCCTCTCCTGAGAGTATCTCTCAAGGCCTGGTTCCAGTTTTGATTTGCCTGTGATGATTTCTGGGGTCCTTTAAAGTCTCCCTCCCGCCAACCCCCCTCCCCGTGCTTGCCTGTACTCTGCTCGCACTGTATTTATGCTCGCACTGTGTTATATCGCAATGGTTTATCTTGCTAGACTCTGAGTTCTGCCAGGTTTGGACCCTGTGCTTTCCACATCAATAGCGCATACTCGACACACAGATGCACTCACCAGAAAGTTTGACTAAATTTATAACTATATAAGCCTAGGGACTTATAAAACAAGTGACCAAAAATGACACAGTGAATTATAGTGACCAGAAATTTTACAATTGCTATGTCCTCTCTTAAAATTATTATTTTTAAGATTGTAATATATATATATATACACATACACACATACATATATGCATATACATACATATACACATACACACATACATACACACACATACACACACACACACATATCCAGGTACAACTCCAATTGCTGGCCTGTGTCTTCCACTAGAACACTTCTAGATCCACCTCAGTCACTTGATGGCGCTGATTTGTCATTTTCAGCTCCTATTTGCATGCAGATAATTAATGGGTAAGCATCCATAGAATCATTTTTACCTCTTAAGTTAAATATTTCAAGTACAATGTTGTTAGGGTATCAAATAGTGAAGTTTTACTAAGTCTAGCTAATAAACATTTGCTGAGTCAGTTCCCATGGAGACCCTGAGGACAAGATGATGATTCTAACACCCTGCTCTCAAGAAGCTCATTGTCAAAAAAAGCTATCAGAAAGCACATCATGGTAGTAGGGGAGGTTTGCTTTCTCCCCTTGAAGAGCAAAACCAGGGTGCTGGTGGAAGAGAGAGAGAAGAAAAACAACTGAAGGCTAGTGGTTTTTAAGAAAACCTCCCAGACTATACTCTCACCTGTAGAAATATCTCAGTGACATGCAAGGCTTTTAAAAGAAACCACACAAACATCCCTGAACATTTACAGCCCACTCAACATTAAGCTTGTAAGATCAAAATCTATCCTAGTGCTTGAGAGGCAGAGGCAGGCAGATTTCTGAGTTTGAAGACAGTCTGGTCTCCAGAGTGAGTCCCAGAATAGCCAGGGCTACACAGAGAAACCCTGTCTCAAAACAAACAAACAAACAAACAAAAAAGATCAAAACCTTTATGGATGAATCAAACACCATAAAAATCCAGAGACAATAGACAATACCTAAATATGGTCCAATAACTTAATTCCTTTAGGTTTTGAGGTACAGAAGTGTTCACAACAAATGACTTTCAGAGATATAGATAGATAGATGATTGATAGATAGATAGATAGATAGATAGATAGATAGATAGATAGATAGATAGATAGATAGATGGATGGATGGATGGATGGATGGATGGATGGATGGGTGGGTGGGTGGGTGGGTGGGTGGGTGGGTAGATAGATAGATAGATAGATAGATAGATAGATAGATAGATAGATAGATAGATAGATAGATAGATAGACAGACAGAATCAGATTGGCCAACTTCTGAAGTCTATACAAACTATTGGGAATAGAGCAAGATTACCTTATTTGAATCAAAAAGGCTAAGAAAGCCAGAATTCAAACCTCTATTGGGACCTCTGTGTGCTCCCAAGAGAGACTTGTGGTAAATTCCCAGAAGAGACCTATGATAAACCTGGACCACACATTCACCCTCAACCTGTTCCTATTATACTCTACCCTCTTCTCCTCTTAGACTCAAAACCTACCCCAGTTTGTCTCCAAAAGGCAGTTTTAGAGAGACTCCAAGACAGCCCCTCAAGAAAGCACACTGAAGCCAGGCGGTGACGGTGCACACTGGGAGGCAGAGGCAGGCGGATTTCTGAGTTCGAGGCCAGCCTGGTCTACAGAGTGAGTTCCAGGACTGCCAGGGCTACACAGAGAAACCCTGTCTGGGGGTTGGGGGGGGGGGGAAGAAAGCACAATGAAGGCTTTGTCCTGGCTCCTTGAGCCTCCCACACCAAATGCAGAAGATGCTCATTACCCCTTCTGTGCACAGGAAGTCTTTGAAAATTAAGAGTCACTGCTGATGAAAAGTCAGAATTACAAGGAAGACCAGGCTGACATGGAGTTTATGATTAGTAATTTATTTTCTTTTTCTTAGCTTGTCATAGGATTCAACACAGTAGTTGATCAACCATGGAGGTCATAGTGGTAACTGTTCAAGTAAACTTAAATTAGACAGAACAAAACTGAATCTGTTGTTGTTGTTGTTGTCATCGTCATCTTTGTTATTGTTGTTTATATTCAGTTACTATAGTGATAGGAACTGGACACATTACAAATAGTGGAAGTACCTGATACGCCAATATTCTAGCTTGAAGCTTCATTACTATATAAACAGAATCTCCCTGTACATTTATTTGTATTCAGCCCAGGCTAGAAGCAGCATCTGAGAGGAACATCGTATCACAGTATGTTTCTCGCTCAAAAGCTGAACCTTCTGCTTTAAGACTTTCACAGACTCCTCCAGGCCTGCTTCAAACACACAAAACACTCCTCTAAAACTCAAAGAGACATCCCAACACCTTTGTAATAGAACTGTGTCCCGGGGGAGGGGGAAGGAGAGGATAAAGGGACCAGGCAAATTAAGGGAAATGTTGAATATAAACTTGAAACCTACTGTCAATAAAACTCAAAACCAACTTGAAGGGGAGGTGAAGAAAGCAGGGGGAGGAACGGCAATGTTAAATGGTCATCTTTCTTCTCTTTTTTATTTGAGGAAGTTAAGTTTGCACAGCTCCTTACGAGCTGTCTTTGGCTAAACTCACTATTAATGAGCTTTGACATTTGAAATTTAACTGAACGTGAGCTAACAGCTTCCAGCACCGCGCCACCCATGAAGACAACTGGAAATATTTTTTGCTAGCACCTAACAGTGTGTTTATTGAAAGGACACAGCTTTCAAGAGAAAGTGTTTACAGAGTCCACTTTGGCTGCTATCCCTGTGCTGTTCAATTGGCATGCAGGGCACTGTTCAGTCAGCATGCTGGGGGGGTGGTTAACCCCTTCTAGTCTCTGCTCTAATTCTTTTCAAGTCTAGCTGGAAAACGTTAATGAAGTTTATTGCTCTGTAGCAACCTGGATTAAAAGGGCAAATTTGCCAACCTTGTGTCATATAACCATAACAGGAAACCAGAAGGTTAAAAAAAAAAAAAAGGAACAAGTCTGTGGGGACTTTAGATACGTCATTACTCATTAAGAAGACATGAAAATACTTAAGCTTTATTAGTAATGCCATTAAAATGATTCTGTCCCAGATTGTAAGGACTAAACAGATCGATGAAGTTGTGAAGATGTTGTGGATTCTCGTGGGCTAAAATTCAAGTCCACGAAATGAAGGAGAATCCATTATCAATTAAGTTGATTTCTCAGGAGGGAAGCCTCGGAGGAAGCTCCTTACTTCTCTCCTGAAGAAGGAAGGCTTAAGGCTTTCGGACTTGAAGACGGAATAAAATGAGAAAGAAGGGAATGAGCTTGAAATGGAAGCCTGGCCACGAGCACCCAGCTTGCGCAGAACTGCACAGTGCCCGTTGGTCCTCTACCCCGGGAGCATCACTCTCGCTCATGGGAGGATCCGAGGGCAGTGCCCTAAGTGTCATGACCTTGGGCGGACTCTCAGCCTTGAACTTCTCAGCACGCCGCTATCAGTAAGAAATTCTGTAACCTCTACCCTTTCCCTGAAGCCAGAGTTGCACTGGGGAATGTAGGCGTCTCCTTGGCCAGAGGCAAATTTGGACTGGAGTAAAGGAAAAGCAGAAATTATAACCTAATCAAGAATGCCTCTGAGGAATGGAGAGGAAATCTCAGTTACAAAGAAAAGGAAATTCACAATCTGCGAACTCCAAAATAACATAGCATTTCAAGTTTGCATTCACCAGACCAAGGATGGGCTACACTAAACAATGATAAGGACCAAGTCCCTGCACCAGAGCTGGGACAAGTCAGAGGCAATGACTTAGGAAAATACCTAGAGGAGAGAGCCAGGAAGTTGAACTCTGTCCAAAAATATTGTTATTAATAGATATTTATCCCATAGAAAAATCAAGAATCTCTTTTAAAGTATCCAATAAGATCTTTATATGTTCTTGTATTTCCACATGCTATGTGACTTCTATATTATTTCTAAAAGGTATAAGTAGTATTTTAATACAATTGACAGTATTCATTAATAAGTCATAGTATGCTTTTGATATTTAATTTTTTAGCCAATATGAACTCATGCAACTTCTTTGAAGTTTTTAAGCAGCTAGCACCATGGATTATGCTAACCATTCTTTTTTTAATTGGCATACTTGAGATATAAAAACCAAAAGGAAAAATAAAAACTTAATATAATAATTACAAAGGAGGGGCTGGAGAGATGGCTCAGTGGTTAATGAGCACTGACTGCCGTTCCAGAGGACCAGGATTCAATTCCTAGCACCCACATGGCAGCTCATAACTGTCTGTAACTCCGGTTCTAGAGGATTGGTTAGCCTCGAACATACATAGATGCAGGCAAAACATCAATGCACATAAAAATAAATGAATCTTAATAAATAAGTAAATGGAAATGGAAATCTGTATATTTATAACTATTAAGGAGACAGTGCAGAAATGGAAATAGTTGATACCATGGACACACTGCTTCATGGGGTCTTGAGGGTAGACAGACGCAAAGCTGATGTCTTGCGATCCTAGTCATGATGGTGGGAAATAAGGACAGTGAGCCACGTCTCGGGATCTCAGACCAAACATGTGGACTCCTTCAAACCCCCTCAGTCCTTTTTGTTGTGATTTTGCTTACAGGTCTCTGGGGGATTTTGTCAAATGGTTTATGTAACCAAGGTGTCACCTGGAGGAAACAGGGGCTGAGAAAAGTGCCCAGCAGTGAACTTTACAGTCTTGGAGCAAAGCGAGGACTAGCATCTGTTGGTATATGACAAGCAGGACCCTCAGGAAACTTGAGTCCTACCCCTGAATGTGGTAGTGAATAGCAATCAATCGCCAACTTGACCGGATCTAGAATTGGCCAAGCCCTTGAGCATTCCTGAGAGATCTCATTAGATTAAGTTAATTAAGGTAGGAAGCCCAACCCAACACATGTGTTTCATGATGCTGTAGCTGGGGGTGGGGGAGGGGGTCCTAGGCTGGCGGAAAGGAGGAACCTGAGCTGAGCTTCCATTCTTGAAGGCAGATGTCAAGTAAATGGCTCTAGCTACCTTGCCTTCTGCACTATGATGGACTGCCGAAATAAAATCCTCCCTTATCTTCCTTCAGTCAGATACTTCATCAGTGCATGAGAAAAGTCTCTAGTAGACTAATATAAACATATTACTTTATCCTTATATTTTTAGTATTAGGTGTGACCCAAGGGCCTTGTACACACCAAATAAATGCTCCACTACTGAATAAGTCCCCATCCTGGGGTCTTATTTTGGAATTTAAAAAAAAAGTTTTGATGATGACGATGATGCAGAAATATCAAGAGAATATTTGCCTTTAATCAGGAAAGAAGGACACAAAGATCGTCAATATGTTTTAGAAAATAGTATTCAAAATAAACAGCATTTGGCAATTTAAGGGAAAGTTTCACTTAAAAAATTTATGTCTCTGAAGGAAATTTCTACAATTCACATTTCCTCAATCCTTAAGAAAAATATAAGACATCACAAGGTTTAAAATGTCAAAACAGAGGATGCCATCCGAAGGTTGGCCCTGTAATGAAATTTGGAAATATATTCGTATAACTCATGAGAAGAAATGAGGTCACCGACATTGACCAATGGACAGCAGCTCTCGGTAAGCATTCTACTTTGAGGCCAGATATATATGCACATGACCCAGGCTGAGAATAGCCAGTCGATCCCATTTTCATTAGCATATAAAGCAGACATGCCTGGCCTGAGAAACTATTTAAAAAGAAAATCAGAGAAACATTATAGAACTACTCAAGGCTGAGGGTAGAGGCCGACGAACAGAGAGGTAATAATGGTTCATAATAATTCACTCTCATGGAGAATTCAGTAGACTTCAGCCATTGCACTTCCATAGCCCACTGAGATCCCACAATACTCTGAGGTCATCCACTGCTAGCCTTATTTACACATAATAAGTCTGACACACACAGAAGCCAAGTAGCATGTTTCCTGGCAAAACTCTGACTGGCAGTGAAGACAGGCTTGTGAAGCCATGGCCCTGAGCACTGAGGAGACACATCAAGGACGTTAAAGCTCCGATGACTCTAAAACAGCACCAAAGAATCTGGCTTCCAGATGGGAAGCTGATCAAACCAGCCTGAGTATTGATCTGAATACAGCCAGTTTTCTCCTCTTGTGGAAAAGAAGTTCTTTTCCCTGAGGTGTTTTGAGCTGAAAATGTGGATTCTGGGTATGTGACTGTTCTCATGGAAGTCTCCAAATCACAATAACCATTTAACTGAATTGTAGAAATCGGGCTCTAGAGGTGGTAATGGAAGTTCAAATCCCTTCCTATACTGGCTGGCTAGCCAGGAGGCATCAGTGGTTCTCATCCTTCCCAATACTATGACCCTTTAATATAATTCTTCATGTTGTTGTGACCCCAACCATAAAATTATTGCATTGCTATATCATAACTGTGATTTTGCTAGTATTATGGATCATAATGTAAATTCTTAATATGTGACTCACAGAGGACTTGTGACCCATGGGTTGAGAACCTCTGGATGCTCTTCGACACTCAACTCTTCATATAAGAAATACATAGGTTTTCCCAAGGCTCTCTCTCTCATTGAGTTAATTAATGTATGTGATGATTACCCAGCATGTAACAGGTACTTAATATTAGTGGTCATTCGCCTCCTTCAGTGTGCTTTACAAAACCAAAATCAAGGAAAATATACTTTATGAAGATTCAGTTGTTAGCATCACCATTTATGGAAAAATAAAACCAAGTAAAATCATCTTCTTTGGTTAAATGAAATGCCTTATGTCTTCACGTTAAACTGGGCTTCACACCACACACACATTAATGAACTGGGCTTCACACCACACACACATTAATGAACTGGGCTTCATACCACACACACATTAATGAACTGGGCTTCACACCACACACACATTAATGAACTGGGCTTCACACCACACACACATTAATGAATTGAGCACTTCAGGTCAGGATAATCTGCTATATCTAATTTATGCTTGATAAAATAAAAAGATTTATTTTAATGTTTGTGTGTGTGTGTGTGTGTGTGTGTGTGTGTGTGTGTGTGTGTGTGTTTATTCCCATGGAGCAGGTGCACCTGTGTGCATGCACTTCTATGAAAGCCAGCAATCAACCTCAGGTGGGACTCCTCAGGAACCATTCATGTATAGTCTAATATAGAAGCTCTTGCTTGGACCTTGAGCTTGCTGTTTTTAGGTTAAGCTGACTAGTCAGTGAAACTCAGTGATATTCTGTCTATCTATCTATCTATCTATCTATCTATCTATCTATCTATCATCTAACCTATCATCTACCTATTTATTATGTATCAATTTATCTATCAGTCATCTATCTATCTCCCCTTCCCCATTGCTGGAATTACAGAATCAGGACCCTATGGCCTCTGGATAGAATGGATATGTTTGCAGGTACACACATTTCTGACTAAGCTAAATCCCCAGCCAGGAGATAACTCCTTTACAAAATGCACTCTCATTTGAAACTTAGTATATCACATAGTTTAACTGTATTAGGAAATTAAATTATGAAGCATATATTTTATGTTGTGAACTAAGAAACTGCAAAAGGAACAAGAAAGCTTATCCAATGTATTCTTCATCTAGTCCTAGCATCACTCCCCTACTTTGTGCTCAATTTAAATACTCCTAAGTAAATCTCCAAGAGCCACTGCTTCGTGGTTCTGCTCAATGTAGCCTTTGAAGCTTTCTCTGCAGATATTTTGACCATAGTACTGTCAGTCACCACGGCCACATGCTACTAGTACAGAATCCCGAGTTGAAGAGTTTTTTAGCACTTTCTGAAGCTTCTTATACCCATCAATCAATTTAAGTTTGAGAAACTGCACAGGGGGACATTGGCAAGAATACTACTCCTTCGTTAAGGTGAAGTATGGCTCCTGGTCAAGGACCCAGCAATCTTAGCATATGGGACTCGAACACACGTCTTCCAGCAGCAAGGCTTCTCTTTATCTACTGTTAGGATGTCTCTGTTAGATGATTATAAGGTAGACAGCTGAACATGTGCCAAGGGTGTCTTGTACAACATCTGCTGGCAAGAACCAATGGTATAAGGTAAAAAATACACACAGCCAAGGCTGTGGCTTTTGAAATGATGAACTTCACCCACTAAACTCTACTCATTACAGAACTGGTTTTGGAGACCTGGGGGTTGGATCCAGTGTGGTTCTTCACCAGAGGGAGCATCTGTACTGTGATCCACAATTTTACCTTATGCAAAAAGACCCATTGGGGAGACCCTACATTTTGAGGCTGATATGAAAAAGGGAAGTTCTACGAAAGCAAAGCTTATTCTTTCAGAAGCTTTCAGTTCCTCCAAATGCCATTATAAAAGTTCAATAGAGAATGAAGACTATTACCATATCGGCTAACACAGCCCCTCACCCAACTCCCCACTCTCTCAGTACTGCCCTGCCCCACAGCTCAGCAGCTCCAGGTCTGTCTCAGTTTGTCTTTTTAGAAAGAAGAAGTGTGAAGAGAAGGAGAAAAGAAGGCAGGAAGGAGAGAAAAGAGGGACAGAGAAAGAGAAGGTTTCCCAGAGAGAGGAGGGGCGGTTGCTTACCCTATCCATGCATCCAGGAGTCGCTTTTATGGTTATTTATGTATTTCCTCCCTTTTGAACTAGATCTTTTTTTTCTCATTTAGTGGGACAGAGAATGTCCTCCTGGAGTGACCTTTTATTCTTTCTTTTTCCTTCACCCCTCCAGGCTATTGCCCTCATGCCAGTAACTAGATAACACACTCTATCAAAGATTTAAAAAAAAAATCACTAGGAAGGCACTAGAGCTGATAGTGGCATCAATCGTAGGCTGACACGGGCCAGGGTCAACCATTTATCTCTTTGCATAGCCTGTGGTTACTGCGAGACCTCCTTGCCTTTGCTCTCGACAGCTCGACAACCTTGTGCAGAGGTGGCTTGTCCCAGCCCGGATAAAATCAGCCGCCTCTTTCCTTTTACTTTCCTTGTTTGGTATATTTCTTTGTTTCTGTTTTGGAGACATCATTTTCTTACTAGCTGAAGACGGGAAGATGGTGAAGTCACTCCCATCTTTCATAGACCTCCATATTCTAATGCCATGAATACCACTACAGGCTCTAAAGATAATCTTGTCCTATGGGCCAAACTTTCCAAAATAACGTTGAAATTCTGTTCCCACTTAGTAAACATGATGACATGCCTCACGTCCAGTTGCAGCATCCTTCTCTTTTCACTAGATAGGACATTTCTATCGAAAAGTCCTCTTTTTATTGTCACAAATTCATGTTGCGTCCTATACCATCCTTTTCCTGTGACATCCCTCTGCCCTAACCCTGCCATTTAGTCAGCAGATAATGCTATGCTTAAAAGAAGGTTTAATGTTAAGCAGACTACGAAGTCTCAACTCTGGCACAGTAAAGTCAGCCCTGGGGCCTTAGGCAAGTCTCAACGTTTGGAAGTATTCAGCTCTGTGCCTGTAAAACAGAACCAACAATATCTCCTCTATAGTGCTGTGAAATTAACAGAGAAAGAATGCTTTTCTGTGCCATGTGGGTGTTACAGATACACAGGCAGGCTGAGCATCACCATCGTGGTTTATTCCCACAAAGTTAAGGAAGAGTTTGCTGTGTGGACAATGGAACTTGAGGTAAAGGGCATCTTCAGTACAAATTTTTCTTTTGCTTTAACTTCACTGATTTGAATCCTCAAGACATTTGTTTAAAATGCAAATGTACCGGGCAAATTTTAGGCTTTCTGAATTTAAACTCTAACTAGGATCTGAATAGGAGAAAGAAACAGTGTAACAAAAAAGAAAATTTAAGAAAAGAGAAAGCAAAAAAAGGCTCCTGAAAAATCTTGTGTCTGCATGATTTTTGCCCTAATTTTTTAATCTAAATGCCAGGAGATTTGTGATTTGATAAATTTAAATGCATAATTGGTTAGGCTAAGTTAGTTCAGAGTGAGCCCCAATCACTGGCCTGGAACTGGATGATTACTCTAGGTTAGCTCAAGGTAAGCCTCAAGGAGCCTGGAACGTGATGATTCAACTAGGTTAGCTCACAATGAGCCCCAAGGAGCTACCTGTCTGCACTTCCCAGCTCTGGGTGACAGAGCCCCTCTGTGCCCAGCTTTTTGCACATGAGTTCTAAGGAGGCACTTAGGTCTTCCTATTTACAAGACAAACAGTGTGACTGAGCTATTTCCCACCCTTTAAAGGACAGTCTAGAAAACAGTACACAAATAAACCTTTTTTTAAAAAAAATGCAAATAAGTTGATAGCTGTAATGGGTGTTTAAAGTTGCTCATAATAGTATTTTTAATTTTCATATTTGAAGTTATAAACACATATTGCCTTAAGTAGACCAATTGTGAAGACTTTTTATTTGTACCATACAATTATACTGTATAAGTAGTCTGGTAAAGAAGATGGTCAATTTCCCATGAAACAGAAAAGAATGGTTTTTAAAGATTAAATAAGGGAAATCTTAAAAGTTGTCCTGCCAGTGCATTTCATGGATAGACACACAATCACAAACACACACATGGTATGCCAGCACCAACAAGCAACTGGATGCTTGCCCCCAATTCACTGACTGCACAGAGAAAAATCTCTTAATGGTGCTTACAGGAAATGAAGTCAAGACTTTCGCACTTTATACTGAACCTTGTAACTTGGAGGACCAGCCTTTGGGGACAAAGAACACAACACAGTCGTTGACATTTTCCTAGCCATTTTCAAAGCAACTGAATGCTAAAAACTACAGTAAATTGTTTTTTTTCTAATCCCATGATTACCTTTCAAGATTTTACTAAACATGTATCTTTTAAAATAAGATAAAACTGTGTTTTATTTCATTGTATATTGAAGTGGTATTCTGGAGAAGTCAACATGGTTAAAATCTTCTTTGTTATTATGCCTTAATTATGATCATTGCCATACGCCTTTAAAAATGATGAAACTTCTCTTTTCATCACAAGCATCCCTCATCCCTCCCTTCTGAGATGTACTATCTAACCAACCAGAAAACCGAAGAAGACGAAATGAAACAAACATCCTGGAATTACAGATTTTGATCACCCATTCCTATACAAAAAGCATATAGCAAAAATAAAAAAAAAAAATAAAGATGAGATTCTTCTTATAAGAAATTTTCTGCTGAACATTATTTGCAATATTGAGATTAAAATAGTTCAAAAGCATGCAGTAGATATCTGTGTCTGAGACCTATGCAGAGCTCCTCAGGGCAGCAGACAGCAGAAGCATTAGGGCTTCAGAGGCCAGACACCTTCCTCTCAAGTGGGCAAGTGTGTCAGGGGGAAGCCACACACGGGGTGTGTAAGGCCTCTCACTGGTCAACGTGGGATTCCTGTTTATTTCTTGCCATCCAAAGTCTCCACAAAGGTTTCTAAATTTCACCACAAATGTTTTAAGAAATTACTTCCGTCTGGGGAACATGAGTCTGTTTTGGTTTTATGAGACAGCATCACTTTATATCATCCAGGCTTTCGTTCAAATGACCATGCTGCCTTCGCCTTTGGAGTGAGTAAACTACGCATACATAGAAGGCACATTCATTTTAATCGTGTTTGTTGAGGCACTCACTCAACAAAATTATTTGCGTTATTAAAGTGGTTGCAGATAATATATAAAATAAAAACAGACCCCACCAACTCTCTGACTTGCTTTGTCTCTGTCTCTATCTCTACTTGTCTCTGTCTTTCCTGATTTTTGGGTGTGTGTGTTTGTGAGAGAGAAAGAGAGAGAGAGAGAGAGAGAGAGAGAGAGAGAAGTACGTATTCCATAACCCTCATATGGAGGTCAGAAAATGACTTGGAGAGTTTAATTTTTTTCTAGGCACCATGAGGGTCCGTCCTGAGGGTTTGGGGCCTATGGGCAAGAGCCTTTATTCACTGAGCCATCTCATCAGCTGCTGCCTGTCTCATTTTAACAATTGAAACTATCAGTCTATTCAAACAAAGTTATAAATTCCTTGAAGAGATGGGACAAGCCAGGAAATGCAGAATCACCTCCTGACTGAGTGGTTCCTGGGCAAGACACTGTTTTAAACCGCCAGAATGGCTCTATTCTATGCAGTTTCCTTTTCGAGAGGCCATTGGGATTAAAAATGTTTTAAACAATTCTGCTGAGACACAGAAGTAGACATCATGAATTCTCCAGACTCCCAGAAGAATGGACATTGGGTTTCACTGAAAGGCTGGAAATCTCTAACTGTGCCCCACATTTCATGTCCTATGGCAGGGCGAGGCTTTCCTTAAGGAGCAGGGGGTTGTTAGCATATCAGTCGCATTAATAAATCCCTATCTCAAATAGGCTAAAGCCTCACACAAAGAAGGAAGGACGCCTGTCTTCTAGCTGCCCCTTCCATCTCTGAGTCCGGAAGGTGTGACTCCCATACCACCAGAACAAGAGTTCTCTTTCAAACTTTCAATCCCTGCCCCCACTAAAATGTAAAACCAGAGTCAACCCCATCACGGAGCGGCACCAGAGGATTGCAATTTCATCGGCCGTGATTTTTATTAGCCTTGCAATTTCTTAATGGGCTCCCCTGAGGGCTAGCTGGGAGAATCCTGCTCCTCCAGGCCCAGATTTGCTACTGGCAGAGCGATAAACACGGCACCTGCCCTGTGACAGCTGACATCACATCCACCCCGTGCAGAAGGTAGAGCTAAAGGTTAACAAAGGCACTGCTCGGCTCTCTCGGGCGGGTGGGTGGCAGCAAGGTGATCGAGGAAGTGAGGAAGTGGTTCAGAATTGGAATGTGAAGGCAAAAGCTGTTCCCTGGGTCTGCAGATCTTGTAGCCCAGCCCGATTTCAAGGGAGCTGAGCAGGCAGCTCTCCGCCTGCTGTAATCAGTATCTCTTACACACCTCATCAGTGTCACCCTTGCCGGCATCTCATTATGCAGCAGAGGTGGAAGTGGACAGGTACAGAACACCAGAACTTTTACTTTTCATATTATTTTCACGGAGCGCAGCGAAGCTGGGAGTTAATTAAGTCCTGTGGGACAATGAGTGTCTTTTTTGGCTAGGTTAAATTACATTATATACAGATGCAAAGAATGGGGGTGGGGCGGAATCTCTAGCTCTTTCCCCAGTTAATAGAGCAAGTTAGAAAAATGACGACTCTAAACCGGAAGGTGAAGCTGATGGCTCCTGAGCATACAAAGGTGTCTAATGAAGTCATATGACAATTCCACCAGGGACAGCCGACCTCAGAGAATCTCCAAGCAAAAAGAAAAAAAACCACTCTGAGACAACAGTGATTGGGAGTGGGGCGGAGCAATGATCAGTTCCACTTTATTAATGGGAAAGTTCCTTCAAAGATGCTGGAGAAGCAAACTCCTTTTGTATTCATACAGGTTCAAACCATCCCAGAGGGAAACAGGGAACTTGTCACAAAGAAGTCTCAAAGAACCTAGTCAAAAAGCCATTTGCAATCGATAGCTGCTAGGAAACAGAAAATCAGGTTTCTCCAATGAAGAGTCACCCAGTATATTAGCCACACTGCAGGACAGCCCCCCCCCCATCAGTAGTAGTTGGCCAATAAAACAAATTCCATAGGTTTTCTCTCTCTCCCTCTCTCCCTCCCTCCCTCCCTCCCTCTCTCTCTCTCTCTCTCTCTCTCTCTCTCTCTCTCTCTGTGTGTGTGTGTGTGTGTGTGTGTGTGTGTGTATGTGTGTGTGTGTGTTTGGATTTTTAGTTTCTGTGAATAATTTTATTATCAATCTGCCACTGATTGAAATGAAAACCCAGCAGGTCCCTGACAAGGAAGTTGAAAGGTTTTAACAGAAGCAGCTGACTATAGGTTAAGCTGGTACTGAAACTGTCTCAAAATGGGGGACTAGCAAAATCCCAAAAATATGACATTAAATGATGTCTTACAACACTAGTTGGGCAGCCCATCCCTTAGGAGGTTAGGAGGCTCCAAATCCAGGCTGAGAACAAAACAACCACAAAATAAAACAATAACCCAGCATGGGCATGGTGGAGGCAGAGGAATGGTCCTCATGCCTCAGAAGGCCATCCTGAGTCCCATGAGACTGCTCAGAAAAGAGGAGTGAAGGTGACAACCATGTACCTTCAGTTTAAGGGGTCAGATGTGACCCTGTGGGCACTTTAACTCTTTGTACCTAGGCTTTTCAATGATGATGATGATGAGGAGGAGGAGGAGGAGGAGGAGGAGGAGGAGGAGGAGGAGGAAGAAGAGAATAAGGAGGAAGAGGAGGAGGAGATAAGGAGGAGGAGGAGAATAAGGAGGAGGAGGAGGAGGAGAATAAGGAGGAGGAGGAGAATGAGGAGGAGAAGGAGGAGGAGGAGGAGGAGGAGGAGGAGGAGGGTCAACCCAACCAAGTCTCAACTCACACCACCTTCAGGTTGAGTCTGACTGTCAAGACCTCCCAAACTCCTGATTAGGGTGGGAGCCACCTTGAAGTGCTTCTTCAGCACCTAGCGCTGTTCCCAGGTAAAACCATGGTGCTGAGGATCCCAGATGTGAGTTGCTTGCCTCTTGCTGCTCTGTCTTGCTTACCTCACCTGTTTCAAGCTCTGGGGGGTTGGTTCTGCATAATTTGGTTTGGTTTGCTTTGGTCTGGTAATCAAGTTTTTTGTTTGTTTGATTTTCTTTGTTTCATTTTTGAGAGACAGAGACAAAGAACACGAAGCTAAGAAGGTGGGGAAGTGTGAGGAAAGAGTGTGAGAAATAACAATATGGGGACAATAAAAAATAATAAAAAGTTTTTGTATTAAAAAATTTTTTTAAAAAAATCTGTGGTTAAGTGTCTTTGGAGGTAACATAGAAAAGGACCTGCAGGGGATCTGGTCCCAAACTTCTCAAAATGTCTCACAGAAAGCCAAAAAGTGTCCCATTCGGGGAAGACAAATGAGTCTAAGCCAGCAATGCTGGAGAAGGCCAGCTTCAACAGAATCAAGCTCATTTCCTTCCTGTACTCGTTTTCAAGAGTTTACTTTGCTCCTGGACGTGGCACTCAGAGTAGAGCCCTGCCTCCTGACCCTGTTTGACCACAAAGGGCTTATTTTCCCATGGAAAATCCTGTATCACTCACTGCACGAAGGCTTCACACTAGAAACTGCTGTTCAGTCCAATGCTTCATTACAGATGAGGAGCTCGACTTTCTAAACTCGCCTACAGTCTGGTATAATGCTAGCCTAAGAGGCAGGACCTGGGTCACTACTAGAGTGCTAAAACCACACTGTCATTCTGACTCACCAGAAGTCTAAAGCCAGTTGACAATGACCAGTTCTGCTGCTATTAAAAGAGCCATCCCAGGCTCCTCAACATGACTTTATGTAAGATGTCCTTCTCTCTGGGCTGTAGCTATAAGATACCTGACTGCTGACCAGAGGAACAGCAGCTGTGCCAGTCAGAGCTAACCTGTAACCCAGCCCTCCTCAACAATTCTAGTTCTCTGCCTCTGATATAAACTCTAAAGGATATTTTCTTATGATAAATAGACCCATAGCTGTAAGATTAATTTCCTGAGAGTCTTACATTTCCTCCTGGATTAAAAACACACTCCTCAAGTGATGTTCAAGACATGGTACCCCCCCAGGCTCCTCCCTGGTACTCTCACCCCAGTTATATTCTTTCAAACCTCATCTCCCACTCTAATTACTTATATATCTCTTCCTCCCACAATGCAGACTCAGGAAGACTAGTCATTGTCATATCTTGTCCCCTCAGCCAAACCCAGGTCATTCTTAAAAGCCTAAGCTTAAATGTCATACCCTCTAGGGAATTTCCAGGTGACTCTTTTTAGCCAGAAGACTTCTTTGCCTTCATTTATTTTTAAATTTAAGATACATAGTTTCCTCTCATTGTTAAGACTGTGCTTATGACTCAGTTATTGAGCAAGATTGTCTGTTTTCCTCTGTAAAGTGACTAAAACCTTTTCAAAGTCCAGTAATTGGGTCAGCCATTTCTTCCCAAACACTTAACACCATTTCAAAGTCTTTGCTCATCTTTTCAAGTTAATCCTAAAAGGCCCCATAGTATGGCTAACCAGAGATTGGAATCATCTGTGTCCTCTGTTGTTTGAGTGTTAAAAGTTTAACAATTTCAAAGTCCCAGTGCAGGGATGCCAGACATCCACCTACTGGTCATAGTGTCCCACGTCATTGTGTCTGCATGACCCACGTGCTAACAAAGCTATCAGGTACTGTCCTCCAGACTCCTAAGATCCAATGCCAGGCAGAAACCAAACAAAATACATTTGCTTCTGCTTGGCTGTGCATACTATCTTCTCTGGGAAGGGAACGAGGCAATGCTTCAGGCAGCTGATACTGTTGCTGTGGGTGACAACAGTAGAGGCCATTGTGATTGACATTAAACTGTGGAGGGCCCAGGGTCTACTTCTCTTTGCTTATTACATAGAAGGGCTGGGAAATTTAATTAGTATTTGTGATATGCCTGAAAAGGCGTCATTTGGAAGCAAAACCTTAGAATGGGGCTCTTCCATCCCAAAGATTATTGATCTTGTCTTTGTTAAAGCGAAGTTGCCTTGCACAGAACTGAATAATGAGCCCTCTCATTGGGAGTTGGTGTATCATAAAAACAAACAACCAAACAAACAACCCACTGTCATTTTGAATTAGGAAGGTGTATATCATCAAAGAAACACACAGCTGATTCTGAGGTCCTGCAGGCTACTGAGATCGACATGTTCTACATATCATTATGATTTCTCAGTTTGTTTGCTGAAAGTAAACACCCCTATTAAATGCTAAGGGAGGTTTACCAAACTCTTCCAATTATATAGAACAGATTTCTGGTCCCACCCCGTTAAAGTCCACATATCCCCAATGCCCTGGTTATCAAAAGCTTTCAGTAAGAAGGACCAGAGGACAAGGACTTACAAGAGATACATGGACAAGCTGTGGACAAGCATGTTTGGACCACTCAACATCCAGTCCAAGCTTCCCCCCTCCCCCAAGGCATCAGTGATCACATTTTCCTGCTCAGACATTTGAAATGAGATTAGGCCTAGGTCAAGGTTTGCAGTGACTGCACACTGGCTAAAACCAAACAACAAAGCCAAACTCTGAGCACAGAGTACTATGATCCAGTAACTTCGTGTAGAGCAAACTTGAATAGATGTAATAGTAGATATGGCAAAGAATATCCTCTCTTTTCTAACTGTGCCAAAAAAGACCCTAGTTCCCAGGTCATGTGAATAGGAAAGCAAGTAGTCCTGCAAACCATAAAAGCTGTCTGTGGCCACAAGGGACAGACTCAGGTTTAGATTGAATACTGCAGACCCAAGCTGCTGAATCATGCCATTCCTGCTCCTAGGACTCCAAGCAATCCCGTTCAGTGAGTCGATATCATCTCCCTGCCAGTTAAGTCCATTTGAGTTTCTTCTATTTGTTTTTGAAGTCTTAATAATAGTATTCTTATGTGTGTGCATGTTCATGTGTGCAGCACACAGGTAAGCACACACTCATGGCATGCACATGCTCACAGGGGGCAGAGGACAGCTACATTGTTAGTCTTCAGAATACCCTCCACCTTGTTATTTTGAGACAGAGACTTTCACTGACACACAGCTCAACAAATAGGAGAGGCTGGCTAGCCAGTGATTTCCTCAGGGTTCTACTGCTCCCCCAATCCTTAGGACTGCGATTGCAAGTGCTCACTACCATACTCAACATTTTTACACGGGTTCTCACATGGCACTTAACACTAGCGTCTGAAAGACGAGCACTTTACTTTACCATCTCCCCAGCTTTTCACAGTATAACATTAATGTTTGAGATTATCATTCCTCCCTTCTCTTTCCTCTCTCCAAATTTCCCATATACCCCTCCCTTCCCTCTTTGAAATTCATGGTCTCTTTTTCCATTAATATTTTTAATGTAAAATTCAATGAGAAAAAAATAGAAAGCAAAAGCATACAGAAAATGTCTATGGGTTATAATGATCTGTGGGTATTGATATGAATATAGTATAAATTGCAGATATAGACATATACTACATTTGCATAAACTTTCTTAATGCTTAATATTCTGAGGGGAAAAAAAAGAGAGACCTAAGACTGAGATGCCAGGAGAGTCACAAACCCCCACTCATCCCTATGGTTTGTGACAATACTATGAATAAGTCTCAGTACTGGGGAAATCTACTGAGCATCTTCAGGAGATGAAGACTGCAGAAACACAGAACCCATGAAGGGAAGGATACTCCGGCTCACTCCCTCAAAGCACATCAGCCCACCATACTCCCTTCTTATGGTATCACCTGTCATATTTGCCACCAAGAGTCATTAGGTTTTGAGACTCAGTGTGGACTCCAAGAGAGAAATCAGAGGTAGCGTATAGAACCTAGGGGGCTGTTAGGCTACAAAAACCACTTGTGAAATACGACACATTCAGTAGGACATGTACAGTAAGAAATGACCCCACATTTTCAGTGGCATAAACTTTGTATTTTTTTTTTAGTAGTTTATTTTTTTATTCGATATATACTTTTTATTTACATTTCAAATGATTTCCACTTTTCTGGCCCCCCACTCCCAGAAAGTCACATAAGCCCCCTTCCCTCCCCCGGTTTTCCCACCCACCCCTTCCCACTTCCCTGTTCTGGTTTTGCCTTATACTGCTACAGTGAGTCTTTCCAGAACCAGGGGCCACTCCTCCATTCTTCTTGTACCTCATTTGATGTGTGGATTAGATTTTGGGTATTCCAGTTTTCCAGGCTAATATCCACTTATTAGTGAGTGCATACCATGATTGATCTTTTGAGACTGTGTTACGTCACTTAGTATGATGTTCTCCAGCTCCATCCATTTGCCTAAGAATTTCATGAATTTATTGTTTCTAATGGCTGAATAGTACTCCATTGTGTAGATATACCACATTTTTTGCATCCATTCTTCTGTTGAGGGATACCTGGGTTCTTTCCAGCTTCTGGCTATTATAAATAGGGCTGCTATGAACAGAGTGGAGCATATATCCTTATTACATGCTGGGGAATCCACTGAGTATATGCCCAGGAGTGATATAGCAGGATCTGTTGGAAGTGACGTGCCCAGTTTTCTGAGGAACTGCCAGAGTGATTTCCAGAGTGGTTGTACCAATTTGCAACCCCAGCAGTGGAGGAGTGTTCCTCTTTCTCTACATCCTCGCCAACACCTGCTGTCTCCTGAGTTTTTAATCTTAGCCATTCTGACTGGTGTAAGGTGAAATCTCAGGGTTGATTTGATTTGCATTTCCCTGATGACTAATGAAGCTGAGCCTTTTTTAAAGATGTTTCTCTGCCATCTGAAGTTCTTCTTGTGAGAACTCGTTGTTTAAATCTGTACCCCATTTTTTAATATGGTTATTTGGTTTTCTGGAGTCTAACTTCTTGAGTTCTTTGTATATATTGGATATTAGCCCTCTATCAGATGTAGGGTTGGTGAAGATCTTTTCCCAATTTGTTGGTTGCCAATTTGTCCTTTTGATGGTGTCCTTTGTTTTACAGAAACTTTGTAATTTTATGAGGTCCCATTTGTCAATTCTTAATCTTAGAGCATACGCTATTGGTGTTCTGTTCAGAAACTTTTCCCCCTGTACGGATGTCCTCCAGGGTCTTCGCCAGTTTCTTTTCTATTAGCTTCAGAGTGTCTGGCTTTATGTGGAGGTCCTTAATCCATTTGGAGTTGAGCTTAGTACAAGGAGACAAGGATGGATCAATTTGCATTCTTCTGCATGCTGACCTCCAGTTGAACCAGCACCATTTGTTGAAAAGGCTATCTTTTTTCCATTGGATGTTTTCAGCCCCTTTGTCGAGGATCAAGTGGCCATAGGTGTGTGGGTTCATTTCTGGATCTTCAATCCTGTTCCATTGATCTGCCTGCCTGTCACTGTACCAATACCATGCAGTTTTTAACACTATTGCTCTGTAGTATTGCTTGAGGTCAGGGATACTGATTCCCCCAGAATTTCTTTTGTTGTTGAGAATAGTTTTAGCTGTCCTGGGTTTTTTGTTATTCCAGATGAATTTGAGGATTGCTCTTCCTAACTCTATGAAGAATTGAGGTGGGATTTTGATGGGTATTGCGTTGAATCTGTATATTGCTTTTGGCAAAATGGTCATTTTAACTATATTAATCCTGCCGATCCATGAGCATGGGAGGTTTTACCATTTTTTGAGATCTTCTTCCATTTCCTTCTTCATAGTCTTAAAGTTCTTGTCATATAGATCTTTCACATGTTTGGTAAGAGTCACCCCAAGGTACTTTATACTGTTTGTGGCTATTGTAAAGGGGGTCATTTCCCTAATTTCTTTCTCAGCCTGCTTATCCTTTGAGTATAGGAAGGCTACTGATTTGCTTGACTTGATTTTATAACCTGCCATTTTGCTGAAGTTGTTTATCAGCTGTAGGAGCTCTCTAGTGGAGTTTTTTGGGTCACTTAGGTAGACTATCATGTCGTCTGCAAATAATGATAGTTTGACTTCTTCCTTTCCAATTTGTATCCCTTTGACCTCCTTATGTTGTCGAATTGCCTGAGCTAGTACCTCAAGTACAATATTGAAAAGATAAGGAGAAAGGGGACAGCCCTGTCTAGTCCCTGATTTTAGTGGGATTGCTTCAAGTTTCTCTCCATTTAGTTTGATGCTGGCTACCGGTTTGCTATATATTGCTTTTACTATGTTTAGATATGGGCCTTGAATTTCTGTTCTTTCCAAGACTTTAAGCATGAAAGGATGCTGGATTTTGTCAAATGCTTTTTCAGCATCCAATGAAATGACCATATGGTATTTTTCTTTTAAGTTTGTTTATGTAGTGGATTGCATTGATGGATTTCTGTATATTGAACCAACCCTGCATCCCTGGAATAAAGCCTACTTGATCATGGTGGATGATCTTATGTGTTCTTGGATTCGGTAGGCAAGAATTTTTTGCGTATGTTTGCATGGATATTCATAAGGGAAACAGGCCTGAAGTTCTCTTTCTTTGTGGATCTTTGTGTGGTTTTGGTATCAGCGTAATTGTGGCTTCATAGAAGGAATTGGGTAGTGTTCCTTCTGTTGCTATTTTGTGGAATAGTTTGAAGAGTATTGGTGCTAGGTCTTCTTTGAAGCTCTGATAGAATTCTGCACTGAAGCCATCTGGTCCTGAGCTTTTTCTGGTTGGAAGGCTTTCTATGACCCCTTCTATTTCTTTAGGGGTTATGGGACTGTTTAGATGATCTATTTAGTCCTGGTTTAATTTTGGTATTTGGTATCTGTCTAGGAAATTGTCCATTTCCTCCAGATTCTCCAGTTGTGTTGAGTATAGGCTTTTGTAGTAGGATCTGATGATTTTTTTAATTTCCTCAGTTTCTGTTGTTATATATTTTCATTTCTAATTTTGTTAATTTGGATACTTTCTCTGTGCCCTTTGGTCAGTCTGGCTAAGGGTTTATCTATCTTGTTGATTTTCTCAAAGAACTAGCTCCTGGATTCATTGATTCTTTGTATGGTTCTCTTTGTTTCCACTTGACTGATTTCAGCCCTGAGTTTGATGATTTCCTATCTTCTACTCCTCCTGGGTGAATTGGCTTCTTTTTGTTCCAGGGCTTTCAGGTGTGTCATTAAGGTGCTAGTGTACGCACGCTCCATTTTCTTTTTGGAGGCACTCAGGGCTATGAGTTTTCCTTTTAGCACTGCTTTCATTGTGTCCCAAAGATTGGGTATGCTGTGCCTTCATTTTCATTAAATTCTAAAAAGTCTCTGATTTCTTTCTTTATTTCTTCTTTGGCCAAGGTGTCATTGAGTAGAGCATTGTTCAGCCTCCATGTGTATGTGGGCTTTCTGTTGTTTTTGTTGCTATTGAAGACTACTCTGGAGTCTTGTAGTCAAAATGGTGGCACATGCACTGGGCTGAGCAAACAACCTCCTGGCCGGGTTGGCACACCGATGCACCCCCCCAACAGCCCAGGGCCTGGGTGCAGGCCAACGGCCGTCGGGCTTAGACCCTCCATGATGTTGGCCTTGGGCTATATTTGTGTACCTCAGTCTGTCTGATTTCTCTGGCTCCGGAGATCCAACATGGAGGTGAGTCTCTCGTAACTGACTGGCAGGAGGCAGAGTTCTGATGTAGCTTCTGTGCGGTGAAAGGCGCTGTAAATCCGCTGCTGCTTGTAGCCCGGCTGGCCAGCGAAGGTCAGTGGTAGTGGGTGCAATGCCTGCCTGGACCCTGTCACCTTGTTTCCACTGCTGATGGCCCTTCAGCTAGACCAGCTGCTGCTGCTGCCACCGCTGCCCCAATCTTTGTATTTCTTAAAGATTAATTTATCTGCTGTTTTTTTATTTGTATGTATGTAAATGTATACACACACACACACACATTCTTGAGTAAGTAATCATGTGTATGTACAATGAAAGTGCCGGAGACTGCACTTCAGAGCATTGGAGAAGGTCATTGGATCCCATGGAAGGGGAGCTACAGTCAGTTATGAATTGCTGTGTGGGTGCTAAGAACAAATTCCTGGTCCTCTACAAGAGCAGTAAGCACACTTACCTGATAAGCCCTCTTGCCACTCCCAACTTTGTTCACACACAGTTAACAACATTATTTTTCTATGTCCACACCAACTCTCTGAGTCAGAAAAATCAATACACTGATATATATTAAGCCGTTTCTCTCATTTAAACAGCAAATGTGGGAGGCTGAGGAGATGGCTAAGGAGGTAAAGTATTTGTCATGCAAGCATGAGGAGCTGACTTCTAATCCTCAGGACCCACATGGAGCTGGACACAACAGTGTGTGTCTAGAACCCTGGCATACCTACAGGAGATGGGAGATGGATACTGAAGTGGAAATCCCCAATGCTTGGGGACAGGCTATCCTATATACCCAGCAGCTGGAGCTCAAGGTGAGCACCAGCCCTTGAGATCCTCCCATTTACCTCCACACGGATGTTCCCACATTTAAAAACCAGCACACATACATAAATACACACACACACACACACACACACACATGTGCACGCAAAAATAATAACATTAATAATAGTTCCTATAATGACCCAACATTGAAAATGAAGGACAGGAGGATCCTTACCTGCAAAGCTGCTATCCACATTCTATTCAAATCAGATGTAGCCATCAAAGCTCAAAGGGCTAGGCAAATACAATGCTCCCTAGCTCTTAAAATAGAAATGGGATTTGGAGAAACTATCACAGAGGAAATAACTGGAAATTGTTATGTATTTTCTCTCCCCCCTCTCTCTCTCTCTTCCCCTCCTCCCTCTCTCTCTCCTCCCTTCCCTTCCCCTCCCACTTCTCACCTCCCACCCCTTCCTGCTATTCTCTTAAGTCAGTGATTCTCAACCTTCCTAACACTGCAACCCTTTAATTCACATAACCCCATGTTATGGTGACCCCAAACCATAACATTATTTTTGTTGCTACTTCATACCTGTGATTTTGCTACTGTTATGAATCATGCTGTTTACACTATATTATATCTATACTTTCTGACGGCCTTAGGTGACCGCTGTGAAAGGGGTCATTGGACCTCCAAAGAGGTCAAGTCTCACAGGTTAAGGAACAATACCTTAAAGAGAAGAGCCAAGAAAGTCAGGGACGCATCCAGTGGTTTGAGAAAACTTCCAGCATCAAATGGAGCCAAGGGAATGTCATTGTTTACTGTATCTTCCATCAAGAAAAGAACCTCAGGATACCCGCTGAGTGATCACCACACCTCAGAAATGCCAGACGTGCCCTTAGAAAACCAATCGGACTGAGTCACGCCATTCACACCTCATTGCCTATTATTCTTGGTTCTGTTCTTTCTATGTTTTAATACATAAACTGTACACTTTCTTTCCTTATTAAATGGTTAATTCTATTAGCCAAGTGTAGCTGAGTGCATCGGAGGGGCCAGAAGAGATCCTGTGTGGATCAACACAGTCTGAGATGCCATCACAAAGACAGTGACTAAAGGAGCCTGCTGCAGACTACAGTGAGATAGGACCTTAACTTAGATTAGTCCCATCCCTGTGAGACTGGATTATCCCAAAGAATTAGAAAGTCTCCAAATCATACAGAAACAAATTCATAGTCAACACTGTGAATGATGCTATCTTTCTGGTAACCTCTGTTTAACAAGTTTTCTAGAAACTAGTTCAATATTCCTAATTCTACTGCTCCTTCTCCCACAGGGGGACTGCCCATGCCTGTTATTCACAGGGAAAACAAATTGAGCTTTGTTTTCCACTAAGTGCAGAAACTTGATTTTAAGGTAAGAACTAAGAACAGTTGTCCTAGGATGATTCAAACTCCCATATAGTGATATATAGCCAGTGGTATAGCATAACTGGAAATAATAAGGACATTTGTGTCTGCGACATAGCACCTAGCCATTAAAACTGCCATCTCATTCACTGGTAATGAATGTTATATGGAACCCTAATTTGTAATGTAGTCCTAACATGTAATGCAACCCTAACCTTTGGAGCAGGCTGATGTCACAAACTCCATCAATGCAAAAGTTCTCTGAGAAAGGAGAGGGGTGCAATATGCTTATAGAGATTGTTTAAACACTAAAATCAGGCTACATAGTTCCAGATTTGTTTCTTCAAATAGAAGGGTGTAATGAAAGAAGCATACAAGAACTTATTTGTCATTTGAATCAATGACAAAAACAAAGTGTCTTTAGTACCACAGGTTATGGGTGTGCTATCATCATAATAAGCAAAAACAAAAAAAAACAAAAAACAAAAAGCCATTCTGACCCTGACCCTGCACAACAATTTGCAAAAAGGCATGCCCAAAATCTATTCCTTTTCAGTTGCATGTCTCATTATGTGTGTTATGGAAAATAAAAAACAGCATATTTGGAAGCTACCTGTGAATGAGGGGTGGCTAAGTGCTTTGTGCCTGTTACTATATCCTGACAACCTTGGGAAACAGAAAACAAGAAGCTTGGTGAAGTTAAGGAACTATACCCAAATCTATATAATCTAGCTTCCTCCTGGAGCCCAAGGTCACAGGCACTGTTTCACGACTGAACTCTTAGGATTCTCTGACTATTCCATTTTGTACGTACTGTCTTCCTCCAAACCTGAGTGTCAGGAAGTGCTAATTGATTGAAAGGTTAAGTGAGCTGCCTCCCAGTCACAGACAGACAGCTCTAGAATTAGAAGTCAGGCCCCAAGAGTCCTGTTCGCTATGCAGCTCACTTGACTCTGCTGCCTGCCTAATTATCCTAAAGAGATAAGCCCCTTCTGAGGGGAGATGTCTGCTCTGCAGATCCTTCTCTCCTGGCAGTAGACAGTTGTTAAAGCATTAGGACCCTCATTTCACAGAGAAAATGCAGACACAAGGGACCTGGCTTTCCTGCAGGTCATCTAAGGAAGCTTCCAGCTCCTACCACCTATGTCCCTCTTCTAAGCACGACTTCAGCCCTGCATGGCACACTTTCTGTCTGCAGGCATCACCGTCACACCAAGTAAGAGAGGTAGATCCAAATGGCAGAGAGAAGCCAGAGATAAGGGAGGGGAAGGGAGAGAGGAGAGGAGAGGAGAGGAGAGGAGAGGAGAGGAGAGGAGAGGAGAGGAGAGGAGAGGAGAGGGAGGCAAAAATGGGAGAGGGAAGACATGGAAGAGTAGGAGAGGGGGAGGAGAGGGGAGAGAGGAAAAGAGGGAAGAGAAGGAAGGAAAATACAGAAGGGGACACACAAGAAATAAAATAAAAATAAGACCATAAAACAAAATAAAAGGGAAAGCTGGTTTTGGATTTCTGTGATAGGAGAAACATCGACTAGAGACTTTTCAAATCTGCTTCCGGGGGTACCTGTACATATTATAATGGAAACATGTAATGCTGTCACTCTTGAACTGTGGGAATTTTCTAGGACGTTCTCCTTAAACAAGTAGCGTGGTTGTTTTGTGACCCATGGTCCAAACTGGGTATTCCCCTTTATTTATTCCTCAATGAGGAATCTTAAATGGACCTTGCCTTCAGTGAGATTCACTGTCTAGCTGGGAGATAGAACATTGAAATCAATACATTTAGTTAAATATACAAAAGAGATAAATTCCATGAAAGAAGTATTATAAAGTGCTATGGGATATCACATGAGGAAAAAGAAGTCCTCCAGTTTTAAGGAAATAAATATCCTGAGGTAGAAATGTACTGAGAAGCCCAAATAAACTTAAAAAATGTCAACAGCTCAGGACTGGGGCATGGCTTGGTGGGAAGAGCCCTGTGTGAGGATGAGAACTCCGACCCCAGAACAGCCTGGAAAGCTGGGCAGGCATGGCGGCCACCTGTAGTCCCAGCACTCAGGAGACAAAGACAGGGAACCCAAAGGAAGGCAAGCTGGCTAGGTCAGCTGGCTGGAACTGGTGAGCTCCAGAGTCAAGGAGAGACAGATGCTCAAATGAAGTAACACGGAAAGTGCCTAAGATAGACCCTGACATCTATTTCAGGTCTCCACATGCACACACACTCATTTCCACCTGCAATCACATCCACACATCCATATATGGACACACAAGCAAACATACACCCAAACAACTAACACACCTACATACACACATACATATACACATATATATACACACTACATACACACATACATATACACACACATATATACACAATACACATACACACATACATACATATACACACATATATACACACAACACATACATATATATGTATACATTACACACATGCACACATATACCCATGTACATACACAGATATACACACTACACAAATATGCACACATATACAAATATACATACATACATATACACATCAACATACACACATATACACATCGACATACACATATACACACATACACACACACACATACACACAAGCACATATATATACACACAGAGCTGAGGGGGATGATAGTGATTTATCCAGCCAAGCCTCAAACATTAATTGGTCTATGAGACATTTTGTAGTCACTGAGAGAGAGGTGAATGACATCTCTCCAGTCTTCCTGGTCGCCATTTGAAATCACCCAGCATTTTGCTGCTCTGGGTCTTTGGGCCCTCAGCTCACTCCAGACATCTCAGTGGCTGTTGTTAGCCAGACCTCATGCTATGAGGGAGGAAGATACAAAGTCCCACACAGATTTTTGGAGCTCCATTACAGCACTGCCCCTCCACTCTGATCCCCTCCCTGGAGTCTCCGCCACCCTCAGCAGCCCTGGACTTCAATTTCCTAATGTTCTGCCCAGTGATACAGCATCTGCGGTGCACAGATGAGCATGCAGGCAAAACACTCATACATCTAAAATAATAAAAATAAATCTAAAATTAAAAAAAATAAAACCCTGAGAACAATTAGTGTTAAGTACATGTCATGAGACTTTCAATGTGGTACCTGGGGGTAGGGGGGTCTTGACTCTGTTTTAATCTCTCCAAAGACACATCACTCAATGTCTTTTCTGGGCGAAGTAAAACTGGATTTGCAAAAGATCTAAATCTCCAGGGTTGGCAGTAGGACTGAATTTAGTAGAGAATGGCTATACTGACTTTTTCTGAAAGAGAAAGCAGATGACTTATCCGCCCACATTTCAATTATGTCCAGAAACACGATGCCTGGCTAGTGTATTTTCCCCTGAAATCGTGTGCCTGCTTCCTGGAAGGTGAGATCTGAGTGGTTGTTATGCCATTTAAATGGGAATTAGGGATAAGATAAGCAACAACAGGGATTAGTTAAGTAGGAATAGGGATGGTACTTCTCAGGACTATGACTTCCCTCTGTAGACATCAGGCAACGCCCTTATATGACCACTATGGTGAGAATGTGGTATGACCCCACAGACCTGTGGTTCAAACACTTGTTCCAGGAATAGAGATGCTGTTTGGAAACTTGGGAAACCTCTAGAAATTGGATTATAGGAAACTGATCCATAGGGTAGGCTTGGAGGTCTTATAGCCTGGCTATTCTGTCCACTCTGCTTTCTTACACACTGTTCACAGGCTGCTTCACACTCTTCCCGCCAGCACTACCCGCCATGATGGACTGTATCCCCTCAGACTGCGAGCTGAGAATAAATACTCACTGATTTAAGCTACTTCAGGTATTTGGCCACAGCATGGAGCGATGTATTTAACAATGGGCTATCTTGTGCTCAATTCCCGGTATCTAACTGTCTCTAAATTCAATGTTTTAGGGTTCCAAAGGCAGATCGGCCTTTTCCTTCTTTATCTCAGTTCTGCACTGAGACTATTTTTCCCACTTTGTTACGTCACATGCTTCTCCCACTTGCTTTCCACATCCGTGTACTAAGGTTCGTCTCTGCATTTCTTCATTGTTTCAAAGAAGGAACTCACGCTGCTTCTGCTGCTTCTTCCTCTTCCTCCTTCTTTTTCATTTGTTGTCATTATATCTACTTGAAAGAAGCCACTGTTTCTTTGGGATAAAAATGCATTCTTGGAAACTATGACAAGGGACACTGGAGAAATGGTTTAGTGAATAAAGTTCTTGACATACAAGCAGGAGGATCTAGGTTTGATCACCAAAACCCACGTTTATAAACAAGGGCGGGATACCGGGCAATGGTGGCACACACTTTTACTCCATGCAAGAGGCAAAGGCAGGCAGATCACTGAGCTGGAAGCCAGCCTTGTCTACAGACTAAGTTCCAGGACGGCCAGAGCTACACAGACAAACCCTGCCTCAAAAAACACAAAACAATAAACAAAAGTCAAACCCAAAAATAGCAAAGGTTTGGAATCGAACCTCAACTGATCTTCTGAGCTTTCTTGCAGGACAGCAGGGCCTTCTCAGTAAGCTTCAGGCCAGCGAGAGAGACCATGTTTGAAAAAGCAAGGTACACAGTGCCTGATGGAAAAGAACTTGAATTTGAACTCTGGCCTTCACATGTGCATGCACACATTCAAACATACAAGGACACGGGCGGGCACACACACACATACACACACACACACTAAACTATACTAAGTTCAGAGACATACTGTGAATGACTCATGCTGCTCCTGCTGTGTTTCTGGTTTTCTTTTCACTGTTGTTTTCTGAATCCCGTGTCACATTTTACAGTTTCTCAAATCACCATTCAGGGTATGCACAGGGTGGGGCAAACTTTCTGAATTTCATATCGTTTTCTCTCCTTGTTATACCAAATTACATATTTTTATTTTATTCTCACACCAAGTAATATTTCAGTAGAGACAAGTTTCTAGATTCAATATTAAAAACAACTTCTCTTAGAAAGGTCATTTCAAGTAGCCGCTCCTAAAAGTACTGGGACAAACAAGTAAACAAGCTGCATCAACTTGGCGGAACTTCCTGGAGCGGAAATGAGGAGAGAGCTGCTCTCCTCAGCCTTCCCTGCTCCACGCTTGTCATGGAGTTCTGCAGTTGCCTCAGGCATGCTCAAGTTGAACATCAGCCCTGCTGTATCCAAGGAACCAAATCCATCTACAGCCCCAGACAAGCACTCCCGCTCTGGTTTATGTTCTCCTCTTAAGACCTCATCTTGACAACCACAGAGCTAAGCACACTGAGTGACACGTATAGACAACACTTTCCTAGGAGGAGGCCATGAGGAAAGGTGTCAGTCCCTTGAGAAACTGTGGGATTAAAATGTTCCAAAGACGAGTTCTGCCAATACTACGGGTCTTTGTAAAATTTACATTATGAATCATGTATCAAAGGACCCTAAACATCCTTGATAAAGAGATATATTCACAAACATATAAATATGGTCATACCTACACACACACACACACACGCACACACACACACACAGCCAGAGAGAGAGAACCGACATTCACAAATTCCCCTGACGTGGGGACCTTCTACTGCCAACCGTCTATTCTACTTGGCTCAGTTAAGTGGTTACTTCTCTCGATCTGGGCTGAAACAAAGTTAGTTTGCATACTAAGGAGGATTCCCAAGACTGATGTGGAGAAAGCACACATTCAAACATGGACAGAATAATCACCAGGGACTTATTACTCTCAGATCACACTGGACTGGGTTATAAAACAACTCTATATCCACTTAGCTAATTATGGACTTCACGATATCCATTTCCTAAAACAAAACAAACCACTCCGAGACCAGCAAACAGAATTGAGAATTAACAAATTTCCCATTGCCAAGAACTGAGCCCTGGACAACTGTGAGCCCATTTAAGCCACACAGAGATCCCCAGCTCTCTGTATCTAAATACAATCAGTAATATAGTTGATATGTTAATATCTCACCCCAGACCCTTGTTTGAGCAGTCGGGAACCTGCTAAGGCTAACACAGATCTCAAATTCAGATGACTCTGCTCTCTCTTCCACTGCTCCCCTGTGCTCCTCTCTTCTCAAAAGGGCTCTGTTAATTGACTGCTTAAAACTGTGACGTCATCGTCACCACTAAGGCATGCTGCAGCCACAACTGTGGTGCATATCACCCTCATCATTAAGGAATAGAGTCTCCTATGCATTGCTTTAGCCCAGTAGGTTTTTGAGACATGCCCTCATTCTCCCCTAGTCCAGTTCCTAAAGAGCAAAAGGCTTACTTTCTCCCCAGGGACTTATGGCTATGTAGCTGTGGTATCAAATACAATGAATGCTATATGACCTTTACCACCTCATCTGTCCTTATGACTCTTATTTATACTGAAACACTAGTCTGGGTGATACCCAAAGATCCATCGAAATGACTCTAGGTTGCAAACCCTTTCTCTCTTACCTCACTATTCAGGTATCTCTTAACAGTGAAGACATCATTCCATATTGGTTTAGATGTCCCAGTGTAGGGGGATGCTAGAGCTACGGTAAGGTGGGAGTGGGTGGGTGGGTGGGTGGAGGAGCACCCTCATAGAGGCAAAGGAAAGGGGGAATGGGATGGGAGATTGTGGAGGGGAAGGGATATATCATTTGAAGTGTAAATGAATAAAATCAAGAAAAAAGAATACAGCAGAAAAATTTGAACATGTTTAGAACTCAATACATATGCATTGTTTAAGGATTTTAAAATAAGGGAAGCATGTAAAGATCCTTCAAGTCTCAAAATTAGACTCTGAATTGTGAAAAGAATTAATGAAATCTAAGAAATAAAGTTATCTGGTCAAAGCAGCAAGCACCATAATAAACAATTGATAGCATTTTCACGCTGGCTAACACTGGACGTTTGCTTTGTGTGTAATGCAGTTTTCAGTGTCTTACACACCAGTGAAGCTCAGAGGAACCTGTCTGCGTAGCTACTGTTAGTATCATTGTCCTCACTACACAAATGAGAAAATGGAGGCCCAGGTAGGTCTACTAATTGCCTTGAGGTGAGTAGTATATTCAAATCTGGTAGTAGAGCTCCAAAGCACAGACACTTAACCAATGTGATAACCTTCCTCTGGGACCCTTTGCCCAGAATTTGCTTATGCTACCATTCCAGGAACCCTGGACTGGTACCCATTCAGAAAGAGTGGTACACGGGGGCTTAAATTGGAGACGTATTACTGGAGCTGACAGTAAGAGTTGGTGAGGTGGATGGCACTAAAGACCTCTGTATCAAGGACTTCAGGGACATTTGCAGAGGCAGGGATGAATTTAAGAGGCAGAGGACAGGGTGGCATCACAAAATGGCTCTTGTAATCGCAGACTCATTGAAGCTATGGCTACCTGCATAAGATGGAACCCCTCAGCATTTCATGATGGGTGAGGGACATCTCATGGAGTCCTTTCCCTCCATAAAGGACTGTTGATAGCTAATGGCTTGGGGTGGGGAATGTCATATTCTTCGGTGGCATAGCCACTCACCAATTGTTCTTGTAAAGGGAATCCTGTCCGTGGTCAGTTGGCTAAACTCAATGATCACATGCCAAAGAGACAGCATGAAAAAGGAGGGAGAACTCTGTCGGAAAGAGAAAGGTTTTCATCAGGAGAGGAGGGAACATGAGAGAGGGCAAAGGCATGAAAACAACTTACATGCGTGTGTACACATATGAGACTGTCAGAAAAAAAATTTAAAATGGCAAGATTGAGAGTCTTCAGATTTCACAGTGTCATGCCGGGCGGTGGTGGTGCACTCCTTTAATCCCAGCACTTGGGAGGCAAAAGCAGGCGGATTTCTGAGTTCAAGGCCAGCCTGGTCTACAGAGTGAGATCCAGGACAGCCAGGGCTATACAGAGAAACCCTGTCTCGAAAGAACAAAAAAAAAAAAAAAAAAAAAAAAAAAAAAAAAAAAAAAATTCACAGTGTTCCACATAGTTCCAACTGACAGCTAGGTAAGAAGCAAAGAGTGAGGTGCCACCTGCGACTACAGGACAGTGGACCTGGAAGTGAGGAGCCTGTGGGAGCCAGGAGGAGACAGGAAGTGAGGACACCCACCTGTCAGTCACCTGGAGGGAAAGTTCTGGGGACACGACAAAGTGATCTCAGAGAGCCCTTGGCGTGAAGACAGACAGGGAACAGTTTTGGGAGGACAGAAAGACAGACTTTTCTAAACCACACGCATTTTTCAGCAGAAAGATAAAACACAAAGAAAGAGTTATCACACACGAAAGGCGTGTGGCTTTTGATCAGGGTGGACTGAATCAAACAGCATGCACAAAAGGACCTGGAATGCTGTGGCATATCATAGGCACTTAATAAATGTTTGTACTAAGTCAAAGAGACAAAGAGACAAGATGACCTAAGGATTGCTTTCATGAAAAAAAGAAAGGCACCTAGGGGAGTAGGTGCTCAATAAATATTATTTTTTTTTTGGTCTGTGTACAGTGAGCAGCCTGGGGAGTTGTAAGAGATTATCCGATAGATTTCCAAAGAACTCTTAGCCTCTGATTTCAATTCTCACAGACTCCCCAGGGAGGCTGTGGAATCTCTCACTGGGGACTTAAAGAACAAAGTATTATTAGAGGAGTCACTTGGGGAGAGTGGTTAAAATGGGATGCACGGAGAATGCCAGGCTGGACCAAAGGGCCTCTGGTCCTTCTCATTTCTAACTTCCCAGGAATCTCCTCTAAGGTTGACACTCACACTCCCCCCACCCCCACCCCCACCCCCACCCCCACCCTCAGAACAGAACTGAACTGGATAGACCAGCAGCGACATTGCTATCCTGCAACATGAAGATGGCTGAGAGATCTGAAAACCTTCCAGAAGGGCTCGGTTACATTGCAGGCTATTTATTTGCTCAAGAAATAAAGCTCCAGGAACCTCCTTTCTAACATGCATGCAGAAATCAGGACAAAAATACAGAGGTTATCTTTTCAGAATTCACCCTCACAAAAGTCAGGCAGCACTCATTTATTTTTTGAGGAAATATATGATTAACCATAGTTAACAATGTATTCAGATGCTGAGTACTGGCTTTGCCCCTCAAAGATTGAGAGCATTTAATATTATGTATTGCTGCCATTTGTACTAAATTGTTTTTTTTTTAATGTACACAATATTACAAATTTAATTTGAGCTGTTTGGATCAGTCTGTAAAAAAGATTTGATTATACCTGAGTGTTCTGGCCCCAGCTTTTCTGTATTTCAGTAATCTTGGCGGTAATTGGCTGATTAGGCGTCTCACACTCCATCTCTGCCTCAGTTTCCATGGTAATGTTACAGGAGCTATTATAGATGAGAACTTCATCTCTTTCCACTTTAGGGCTGAAACAAGAGGGGAGGTTAAATGGGGTGTCATCAATCTTAATGAAATGCAATTATTTTTACTCTTATTAATCATTGCGAGCCATTAGCTTGTGGCAACTACAGGCCACCATTTGTCAAATTTTGCAAATTTCTGTAATTTTGTTTCCATTCTTTTATTGTTTATTTGTTTTTCCTTTATCTGCTTCACTCAGTGGAAACGTACACAGTTAAATATCCTTCGCTCGGGCCTTTTCTGTTTCCAAATTAGGCAGAGGAGCAGTCGCTCCTCAAGCCCCACCCAAGAACTCGCTCCCACACAGTACCTTCAGTTCCAAAACTGGAAGAAGAACCTTAGCTTACTTTATTTTGTTTGGAGTTGGGTTGTTTTTCCTTACCCCTCTACCTCTTCCTGATCTTATTCACACTTGTGTTGGGGGGAACTGAATTGCCTGAATTCCCCCCCAGGGCAGATGGAGAAATTGGAAAAGCCTCACAATTGGCTAACTGGTCCCTAATTCCAACTGTGAAAAAATGAGCTCATTTAGGCTTTCAATTCCCTCTCCCCGGCTGATGACAATGAGGCTCTGTTGCTAGCAGTAGAACATTAAGTTAGTAAATTAATTAAACTTACTTAACAGCCCAGACTAAGGAGATTCGATATATGTACCAGTTATATCCCAGACCTTCACTTTTAAAAGTCCTTTTGCTTTAAGGAGAGAAGGCAGACTGGGTTTCAGATGAAAAACAGCGGCACCCCATTACAGAGAATCTAAAAATATGCAGTCAGAGGAGGCGAAAGTCTGGATATTAAAGAGTCGTGTCCCCAACAGGTGTGATATTTATTCAGAAATAATCCTGGCTTTAGGCATTGTTGCAACTAACTCAAAGATTATTAGTAATAATAATGCATGCTGTTTCACACGTTCCTACGATTTTATATGCAAGGTCTCGACTCAGCCTGTAAATTAGGTGGAAGTATGAAGTAGGTAACCCAAAGAGATCAGGGAGATTTGCATAAAGCAGCCAAACACAAATTTATTCAGTGTCAAGATCGGAACTTGGGTGGGTGGCGTGCCTCCTGAGCAGGGCCCTCAGATTTGCAGGTCTAACGGAGCATCAGCCAAGAAGGTAGCAGATCCCACGGGAAGCACAGACGGAGGGGCAGCAGGAAGGACAAAGGTCACCGACCCAGAGACTATAAATCATGTCAAGCTGTAGCATCTTTCCTGAAATCAATGTCAAAACGGCTTCTCAGACTATTTGCTAGAAATAATGACTTTATTTACTATCCCGTCTCAGCACTTAATCTTCGTTTCCTCTTGTGAAAATGTCTTCAGTTGTATCCAGGAAAGACACGACTTCAAAACCACCATGTTTTAGGCCAAAGAAGAAGCAGCAGTGTTCTAACATCACACTACCCAGAGCCAACCCAGAGCTGAAGCTGAATGTTGAGACTCAGTTCTCCTTCAATTAGAAGCCTACTGGCCACGGCACCTAGCACCCTATTCCGTTGCTTGCGTGGTATTTACTTGATGAATGCCAAAACTCTCAAAGGCTCAGCACTCCAAAGTGTGGAGGCTTCCCTCTGCTGTATATATTCAATAGAAGCTTGAGCAGCATCAGAATACAAAGATCAGGCAGGTGTGGAAGCCTGTGAGTAATAATGGGATGCGAGTATAAATCCTTGGCATCCATGTGACACTTAAGATCGCACTCGCCAAACTTTGTTTTCATTTCCCCGTTATAAAAGAGTTGCTAATAACCTAGCACCTGTCTTTGTAGAGGTGGTAAAGAATTGAATATAATAATGCATATAAAATGAATAGAACAGAACCTAGTATACAACAAGCGCCCAATAAACGCAATGCTTGTTCCAGCTCAGGTAGCAGTGCTGTTAGTCGTGTTACTGCAGAGATGTCAGAATCCACGTTCAGCTCTAAATACATCGCCTCCCTTAATTTGAGCCCATAGTTCAAATACATTTTAAATCAGGTGCCATCGTCTACCTAGTTAAACCATAATCCTGAAATATATTGCCTTCGCTCCTGAAATGCCAATCACGCTGCAAGAGTCCGAGACCAGTAGAGTAGCTTCAGTTCTAAAATAAGAAGAAGTAAACCTCATCAAAAGCCTATGTCTGAGGAGGCCAAAGGTCTTAGTGGAGAACATACCGTCATTTCGAACAAGATTGAGTTGTCAAACTGCCGTCTAAATATTTATTTGTAGACTGGTTTACGCTACTCTCAAGAGTGGCCAGAGAAGCTTCTTTTTGCAGAGGGTAGTGAGTGGTTAGTTCAGAGATTCAAAGCACTGAGATTGAATGGGTCTATATACTCTGGTATAGGTAGGTCATTTATACCAACAACGCTCCACCCAAGGTTCAGGGAACATCTCAAAAGAGGGGGATGGGGAGAAAGTTTAAGAACCAGAGGATAAGGAAGGAAGCTGTGGAATACTTTTCTGGACTTGACATGGACACTGCACATAAGAGCTTATGGAAAATGTGCTTATGCACACAAGATAAATCCAGTCCAAATTCCAGCAGGGTTAGGGGAAGGGCTCCTGGGGCCCCGCCCTCAGCTGAGCAGTTATGGGCAAAGGCTCACTGCAGAAGGCATGGCTGTAGGTAAACTGCCTGCATTTCTATGGGAGGCCCCACACCTCTGCATATATGGGCCTCACCAACTGCGCTTAGGTGATTTGTTTATTTTAAAAAGAAAAAGAGTACATGAATTTGGAGCAGAGATGCATTAAGAGTGTTCCTGGGGGAGCTGGATGAAATTAGTTGGGGTAGATTTGACCAGAATAAACTGTACATGTTTATGAACTTTCGGAAGAATACACTTTCAATCGTAAAAAAACAAAATAGAGAAAACGAAAATGCTATATGATATTTGAAAGTATGAAAATAAAAAACAAACGCAAAGCCCAGATGGGTTCTCCAGATACCGGACTTGAGAGCAATTTGAGTGGGGCAACCACTGTGGGGCTCAGCTACCAACGTTGTTTTCTCCTTTTCCAAACGCTGGATTGGAGGAGATTCTTAGCCTAGTTTGTGAGGAGCTCCCTCTGGGTTTACATCATAAATCACTTATGAGCCTATGTGAAAGAACTGAGGTTGGTCCACTGCACAATGACATTCCACGTTGGTTGGCTCCCAGACAGCTACTTTTAATTCTGAAGGCTCACAGACCATCTGATTAATAACTCCTCCCACTATTTTGTCAGGGATAATGTCAAGCTGAGTTGTCTAAACTCCCATAATTCTCCACCTTTCCCGTAGTTAACTGGGAAAATATTTGCCCACCATCCCTCTCTGTCATTGGCTTCTACAGCAAAAATTTGAGTAAGTGATACTAGGCGCCCAGCCCTCTTCGGGTTTGCCTGCTTTCAACACATGGCCTTCTCTAGCTAGGTTCTTGAAGGCTGGAAGGCTCACCCCTTCCTGGTGGGTCATACTTTTTTTTATCCTGTCTCTGATTGCCTCAGTAGAAATGTTTGTCTTTTAAATGCCGTTACTAAAATTGGCAGGGAAGTCACGGTATCTGAAATAGACTTTCAAGGCAGGCAGATCAGAAGGCCACCCAGTGCTGCAAAATGAGCCCCCGTATCAAAGAAACAAAACAAATCTAGTTTTATGGTTACAAAAGTTTCAAAGATTGAAAAACACTAATATTCTGTTTTCTTTTACAGGAATTTTATGAATGAGGAGATAGAGTTGATCAGATTTGAAAAGAAATTGAAATATCTAAATAAACTGAGACATCAACAAATGCATACATAGTGCTATAACTACAAAGAAAGAAGCAAATGCATAAATATTTAAGAGAATGTGGTGAAAATATTTCATTCAAATAGTGATAATAGTTCTAGGACCTAGGATTCTAGACTCTCAATCTATTGCTTTCAGTGGAAGTCATCAGATTCTGACAAAAACAGGTAATAAGGTTCTGTGTTCTTTAACATCAGTCATAAAAGCTCCTCAGGAATTCTCTTGTCCCACTTCAGCAGGACTTATTTCGTTATAGCCCTGGCTTCCTTCCCACATACATCTCCACCAAGGCTTTCATCACAGACGCTGACAGACAACATTGTGTGAAGTGCACTGTGAGTCGAGAGCCTCAGGTTCCACTCCCAATACGGCCCTGAATTCACTGTAGACTTTGAAAAGCAACTTCATCTTCACTTAATAAAGAATCCAGAGTCCTTCAAGAACAGCCCAGACTTCCTAGAGAGCTTTCCTTCCCTTCCTGGGGTCACTGTCTTTTCTTTTCACTCTGCTCCCACTTAGCTGGCCTATAAAAGAAATACAATTAAGTCTTTGCTTTTCCAGTCATAAACGGTCATAAAAATCTATGGTAACTTTGTTCTTGCTGCCTTCAGTACCTGGATTTACACAGTGATGCCTTCTCTTTTTAGAAATTCTCATCTAAATGTGTAGGTCTATAGCACTCTTCACCCATGACTACTTCATCTGTTTTTTATTTTACCCTCTTAAGGTTGTTGACTTTTGTGTTCTAACCACTGAATCACCCACAACACCTGGTCCAACACAACACCAACCATAGTTGTACTCGCTAAAAGATGAATGGCAGGTGATGGTTGGGAAGGGGAGAGGATGGGTAGATGGATGGATGCACAGGGCACAATTTTGTCACATACATCTGCCTGACTGTGCCAAATGACACAACGCCCAATATTAGTTCTATCAAGGAGATACAGCATCTAATGGAAGTGGGTTCTGTAAAAAGACCTTGGGAAATAGAACTCTAGATTCACAAACAGAACCTTTCAAGAAGTGGACAAGCTGTATCCTGCAAGATTTCCTTAATGCCCTTTGCGGAATTCATTGTGTGTGTCTTCTAGTTGTGAGATTAACACATGTTCCTCAGAAAAATGCATAAAACCAAATGAGGAAGAGAAATACCATCAACCACCTAGTCTTTGCTTTCCCAGTCATTTGAGTACAAACACAATGCACACAACAGAGGGAGTCAACTGCAGCCCTGCTTTGGGGTCTGTGATTATGAAGCATTTTAAGCATTTCCTATAAAGCACTCTATAGCATGATTTTTAAGTCTTTTGGTGCCATGCCATTTGAATGTATTACTAAACTTATTTCAATATTAGCTTCAAAGAATATCACTGTTTGCACCCATCACACACTGCTATCAGCTTTCTTAAAATGAAGTCCTAGATGTGAAACCTCTGGGACATAGAGTAGGTAGAATTCTACAGCTTTGAATAACAATTTGCCAAACTATATTCCAAACACTGCACCTGCATCCTGCTAGCCACGAGAGTCCTGTGTTCTGCCTTCATCCTCAACATGAAATGTAAACTGTGTTTAAGTCTAGAAACTCCAAATCCTAGCTCAGTAACTCACGTCCACTTGGCATGCTGAAATAGCCAGGATGGTAAGATGCTCAGTTTGCTGAAAACATACTGATTGGTTAGGGGACATCTTGTAATGGGGTCTGAGACACAACTGCTTCAGCCACCTCTGACAGTGAGGAGGAAGACCCCACTTAAGATGTCTAAATAAGCCTCTCAGAATCAATGGAACATGATCTGTTGACATGGTTGTGAGTTCTGAGACCCTGTTTCACCCCAGTACACCCTGAAGGCCCTCATTTCCCACAATACCTTTCCAAGGCATAGTATACCAAGGAAATGCTTCTTTTCTTCTGGTTGACCACAAATCTCTGATGGCAACTTCCTGCCTAGACAGATTGCTCAGGCCATCACAGAGTCAGAAAGACATGGAAAGAACTAGTTATTCCCTCTACCACAGGTGACTGGTCTTGTTTGGTTTTATATCTTAATGAGGAAGTTGGGTCTTCATAAACAAGTCAGTTGTGGCCATTCTATCTAGACAAGCATTAAAGACAGAAGGCTGTGGTCAGTGCTATGATATCAGACCACGTAGAAACTGAACTGCCGACAAGAATTAAGGTCACCAACATGCATGCCTTTCAGAAACTGTCTTATAAAACAGGTTGGATCTAGAAAGTCATGGTATTACTTGTTAGATTTTTTTTCTTTAAAAACTCAAGGAGTCCCTATGAGTTTATGGCATCTAAACCCCAGATCTACAATAATTCTAGGGCATAACTCCCCCTTCTTTTGAATAAACATTGTGCAATCTGCCAGATTTCTCTGTGATTTTTTTTTTCTTTCCGTACTTGTGAATCTGTTTGGAAAGAAAAGAAAAAAAGGAAGTGGGGGGGGGAAGGCTTCTGTTTTTCATAATGTCTAATCTCTCTCCCCACTGGCATTCACCAGATGTCGCTTTGGATCGGAAGATAAATATTAAAATCCAAGCAAGAACAAAGTGAGCTGTTTACTGGGCATATTTTTCAGATGTTCTCTTGAACACTTGAAAAAGACAGCGATGCTTTGATATGTAGGCTGGCTGGAATCCATGATGGAACAGCCCCTCTGAAAGAGTTGGAGGCCCGTAGGCCATAACCACCCTGCCTGTGCATGCTGACAGCTCTGTGGAGCCCAGTGGCCATGGCTGATAGGAAAGTCAGAGAGGACAGGAGAGATGGAGCTACCTGAGGAAGAGGCCTGAGAATGACGGGAAGACTGACTCTGACCAGTGATCTGGTATGAAGAGGCATGGAGAACGTTCTTCACAAAGGTAGATGTACGGCCAGGATCCAGGCAGTCTCTCTGTCCCCACGGAGACAGTCAAATCACATTGCAAGTAGGTAGGGCTGCTGACGTCACAGCTGTCTTCAGCAGGCCTCAGGTCACATAGGAAAGCCAAGGACACTGGAAAAGTCACCACGAGTTTAGGTAAACCTGTGGAAAGAACTCAAAGTCTTGTGTCATTTCAGGAATCATGTTTTCTTTGGCCAAGAAAAATGAAATTATCAGTTCACCAACCCCCCCCCCCCAAAAAAAACATTATCAGACAATGTGGAACACTATCTCAAAATAAAGTAGAGGGTACTCTTTATGAATGACACCTTAAGTTATCTCCTGTCCTTCACATATATGGAAACATTTATTTCCACACACACCCATATAAATATATAGAAATAATTATTAAAGTATTTTATACATGTACATTATAAGGCAGATGAATATAAGAAATGGTTTTAGAAACATATATAATCCTCATAAATAAAGTACATGTGACTATTCAGACAGCAAGAGACTGAAGCAGTTACAATACTTCTGGACTTATTTGCTGCTCTAGACTCATTTCCTTCCTCATTCTCAGACATGACCACTTGGCATTTTAAAAAAAAGAAAACCATGCAAGGCGAGAGGCTGGAGAGAGGGCACTAGCAGTTCTCTCAGAGGACCTGGGATTGGTTCCCAGAGACAGCATGAAGGCTCATGACCACCTATAACTATAGACACCCTCTCCTGGCCTTTACCAGGCACATGCATAGTGCATAGACAAACATGCAGGGAAGACTCACATACATCTAAAATAAAACTATTCTTAAATTTATTAAACAGTTTCATATTTCTAAATGAGAAGCTACCAACTTTTATTTTTGAACATTAATAAACATAATACATGACAAAATATCCATGCCCCTGTAATGTACGATTCCTAATGTTTGTGCGTGCAGCCGCCGTGTTATGTGCCCTCTGTGCACTTCCTGCCATAACTGTAATGAGTTCTTTGCTTCACCAGTAGACTTTTGGATATTTCCAAATATTTGCTGCTCCAGATGTGAACAGGGTTGCTCTAGGATGAGTGTCTATGAAGAAAAAGGCTTGCAGGTGTAAGGTCAACTTTAAGAGAAACTACTGCCTTGCTTTCTATAGAAATGTTTGTATTCCTACATTGTGTTCTTACTCAACAGCTCCATCGAGTTGTTGGCACTTGGAATTATCAGACCCTGACTTTGCCTTGTGGTGAAGAACACAGTGTCACACTGTGGCTTTAACTGACATTTTTTTTTTTAATCTTGACTTTTTAGATTGAATTTCCATTTTTACTATTACATATTAAGTTGAGAAATTTTATGTTTAATTATAATTCATGACTGTGAAGTCTCTGCTCTTGCCTTGTGGCTCTTTTTTATGTGGAATATTTATTAATCTTTTTCTTATTTATCTGTTACACTGAGGTCCTCTGGAAGTTACTATTACTTCTTCCATGTTGCTAGCTAAGCTTCTTACTCTTTATGAAACTCCTTGGCTAACAGAACTTCTCTGTGTATTATAATGACCAGTAATATTTCATAAAGTAGAAAAACATGTATTTGTCCCGTTCTCTCTGGACAAGGAAGAGACGTAAAATCAACAATAAGGCAAGCATGATCCCAGCGTCCAGGAGAGAGAGGCCCCCAGCAGATCTGTGAGTATGAAGCCAGCCTGGTCTCCATCGTAAGCTGGTCGCAAGCCAACCAGAGTCACATAGTCAAACTGTAGCTCCAACAACAGAACAAAAATAATGCAAAGGGTCAGTAACTTTTAATAGGAAGAATAACAGATATCTGGTGGGGCATTATAACAGGAACTGTCTGAAAATCTTAACGTGAACAGGAGAAGAAAAGGAGCTCTAGCCTGTTCCAGCTAGCCCGTCCTCACCTTTCTGCATGAATCCATGATTGCTATCTCAACCCAGCATTGACAGCAAGGACCTTACAAGGTAAGCACATACAGCAGGGTTTGTAGTATATGACCACACCCAAATGCTATCATGGCTGCTCTTGCATTCCAGAGCACCTGATACCTAGGACATTCTCTGGGAATGTTTTGAATGAATAATTGCAGAAAAAAAAATGTCTGATGGTAGGACTCTCCTGTGGATAGACAAAAACATGAGACCTTTCTAGATCCTGAGCCCCAAGGCAAATAAAAACAGGCTCAGCACCTATAAAATAATGAATTCATTGTAGGTGATTAAGTGGATGCAAATTGACAGGGTGGATTATGAAAAGCACCCAAGGCTGGGGATCAGAATCCATGGGTTTTATTCAAAGTTCCACCACTAAATAGCTCTGTGACCTTAATCGCTTTAGCTCTTCATGCCTTATGGAAAAGTTAAAGTTTCCATGAAAAAGTCATTTGGTATTATCCGAGGAAATGCAAAAAAAAAAAAAAAAAAAAAAAAAACTGAAGATCAAAGATCTTGAGCATTTTTAAACAAAAGTGAACTATGAATTTCATCTAACCGGATGTTTCAGCACCCATTGTATAGAAAAATATTCTTTTGCTAGAAGTGTAATCTGAAGGGGGCATTAAAGATAGTTGACCCCCAAAACAGCCGGGGAACTTTTCTCATCTCCCTCTTTAATTCCCCATTCTTCTCTAAAAGGGAAACACATCAGTACATGGCATCAGAACAAGCAAACTGTAATTAGGAAAACTCGCCTCTTAAGACATTTATCTACGATCTGGGATAGGAACCATCCCTCTATCGTGTAAAATCAAACTGAAAATATTTCAAACCAGGGGTCAGAATTCAAAGTGACCTTGTTAAATTTGAGAAGTACAAACAAAAGACCAAAGGAGAAGAGGAGAGCAGTGAACTGTGGAAGGAAAAAGAAGCCATCTGAACAGGAAGAGGATCTGGCTGTGCAGTCATTTTAGAAACACAGACGCATACTTGGCACATTCGTGGACATGCACACCAAATGCATACACATGGCACATGCCTGTATACAAACAAGCAATTTACCGGGCTGTGGTAGTGCACACCTTTAATTCCAGCACTTGAGAGGCAGAGACAGGAAAAGCTCTACAAGTTCGAGGCCAGCCCGGTCTACACAGCAGTTCTAAGAAAGACAAAGCTACCCAGAGAAACCCTGTCTCAAAAAACAAACAAAATAAAGACAATGCAAGCACAGTAATGCATACACATATACTGCATGTGTCCACTTATGTGCATACACACATAGGTGCACATTTTACATACATGAGCACATTATTGATGTTGGGTAGAAATTTTCTCTGAGATAAAATATTCCATCCTGAAGGGAGGTTCATTAACTCAGGAAATAAACAATTCAAAAATCTAAGGAAGTCCCTGAAACTGGCCAGATTTACTCGGTTCCTCTTTCCCTGAACATACATAAGTGGTGTATAACACACTTCCAAATAAGCTGAGCTGCCTGAAAGAGACATATCAGCTAAGCTTCGTGGGAGAAGCAGAGGAGACCAGCTCAGCTGCCTGAAGTAACCCCTCACCCATACTACTGTGAGTAACCCCAATAAAACTGTTTGGTTCACCAAACTGAACTTTGACAATATCCTTACTTTGGTGTACATAAACTCCATATCTGGGGTGAGGAGATATTTGTTCATGTCTCCCTAGGAATACTGCCACACACCACATGCACACGTACCACAAGCATGCATGCATACCACATGTTTGCACAGAGAGGGAGAAAGAGAAAGTGAAAGGAGGGATAGTATTTAACAGAAAGATCATAAACCAGAAAACAGCACTATTGTTAATAACAAAACTAGGACCAAATTATAGGCAAACATCTGTGATGCTACCAAACATGTCTAGAACTTGCTTAATAAACTACCTGGTTTTGAGCTTTAAATTAGGTAACAATGTAGGAAACCAGAGAAGACGCATCAAAACAATTGTGCAGAAAGTTTCAGCTAACGTGAATCCTGAGAATCATTTCTAACAGATTCCCAGGCAATGCTGCAAAAGTAGCTCCGGGGCACAGGCACACTACACTGCCGTAACAGAGGAACGTGCTTCAACTTTCCAAAGGCTGATTAACACTGAGACAGTTCAGGAGGGTGGTCCTAGCAATATACAAAGATGGATGAATCCTCTGCAAATGGTAACTGGAATACAGGTGTGAGGGTCACTGCTGATTTTCCTCCAACAATGCCTCTGGACTACACAGATTCCCCATGCTGCCAGTCATATGCAATCCTATGCAACAGGAGAATTACTAGTGATTTCTAACAGTTTCTCATGGGCAACCTCTTAACCATTTTTTAACCAACCTCTTAACGTCTATTACACACGTACTTTCACAGGAAGAAATGAAAACACAATCAGACGTGGAACATTTATTTCAGTTTCAAAAGGTTCAAATAATCCCCAACCCTCCACCTGTTTCTCACATAAGGAGCATGGAGTAGCTTGCAAGCTTTTCTTTTTCTGTTTTAATGAAAGCAAATGTGTTTGTGTGATTGATGAGTATTTGGTGACACCTTGTGGCCAGAGTAAGAGTTACAGTCTGTAATTCCGGTGTTGCTCCTCTCAAAACTGGAATAGCTAATTCTCAGTTTCTAATATTTAACCAAATCCTTTATAATATGTTAATTTTATTTTTCCTATATGAGTTTTCAAACTTACAGTACCAAAATTTACCTGGATCTGAACACTTCATATTTTTCCTTTTGTACTCCTAGTTAAAATTTAATGTTTTAAAATAATACTAAGTTGTTTAAAGTTTATTAATTCGTGTGATATATATGAGAAAGTATTTACAAACCTCTGTTTGCCTAGACCTGATCCTTAGGGTCATATCTAGTACTGCCACAGAACACCTGCTGTGCCTGCCTCCCCGCATTCCATGCCTCCTGTAGACACCACAGACCATCTGCCTCTCACTGCCCTGGTTTCCCTTTTACCTCCAACTCAGATAGACATCTTATACTCACCTACAGATGCAAGCATCAGCAACAAAATACAGGTAATGAAAGAGAGTATCTCAGGTGTCAAAGATACAACTGAAGAAATGGATACATTGATAAAAGAAATCATTAAATCTAGAAAAGTCCTAACACAAAACATCCAGGAAATCTGGGACACTATGAAGAGATCAAACCTAAGATTAATGGAAATAGAAATAGAAGATTCCCACTTCAAAGGCCCAGAAAATATTTTCAACAAAATCAGAGAAGAAAATTTTCCTAACCTCCTAAACAACCTGCTTATAAAGGTAGAAAAAGATTACAGCACATCAAATAGATTAGAACAGGAAAAAAAAGTCCTCTCACCACATAATGATCAAAACACTAAACATACAGAATAAAGAAAGAATATTTAAAGCTGCAAGGGAAAAATACCATGTAACATATAAAGACAAAACTATTTCAATTATACATGACTTCTCAATAGAGATACTAAAAGCCAGAACAGGCCAGACAGAAGTGCTGCAGACTCTAAGAGACCCCAGATGCCAGCCCAGATGACTATACCCAGCAAAACTTTCAATCACCATACACTGAGAAAGTTTCACAATAAAGTCAAAATTAAACTATCTACAAATCCACTGCAACAGAAGGTACTAAAAGAAAAAATCCAACCCAAGGAGGTTAACTATACACATAAAAACCATGGGAAATAAATAATTTTACACCAGCAAAACCAGAAGAAGGGAAGTATACTTGCAGGCATGTACACATATATACACCATCACCATCACCACCACCATTGCCATCACTGCCAAAATAATAGGAAGTAACAGTCACTGGTACTGATATATCTTAATATCATTGGCCTTGATTCTGCCATTTAAAAAAAAGCAGACTAACAGAATGGATGTGAAAACAGGATCCATCCTTCTACTGCATACAAGAAACATGCCTCAACATTAAGGACAGACATTACCTAGAGGAAAAATAGTTGGAAAATATTATTCCAAGCAAATGGACACAAGAAGCAAGCTGGTGTAGCCATTTTAATTTTAATATTTAACAAAATAAACTTCATTCCAAATTAGTCAAAAGAGATGGGGGAAAACACTACATCCACCAAAATGGCATTCCAATTCTTAACATCTATTCCTCAAACACAAGGGCACCCAAGTTTGTAAAAAACAAACAAACAAATGAGCAAACTTGCCCTCACATACTAATAATGGAAGAATTCACTAGCCCATTCTCACCAATTGTCACTGAAGCAAAAACTAAACAAAAAATATATACTGGAACTAACAGACATCATAAACCAAATAGATCTAACAGATATTTACAAAACAATTCAGCCTAAAACAAAAGAATATGTCTTCTTCTCAACACCTCATGAGAATTTCTCCAATACTGACCACATGTTCAGATATAGTGTCTTAACAGATACAAAAAAATTGAAATAATGCTGTACATTCTGTCCAACCACCATTGATTAAAGTTGGATATCAACAACAAGAGAAACAACATAATGCTTACAACCTCTTAGAAACTAAACAACTCTCTGAGTGGAAAAAAAGTAAAGGCAAGAGTAAAGAAATTAAAGACTTCCTAGAAGTCAATAGAAAGTAATACACAACACACCCTCACTTATGGGGCACAGTGAAGGTGTGATAAGAAGGAAGCTCACAACACTAAGTGCCTTCACAAAGAAACTGGAGAGAGCTCACGCTCGCAGTGTAACCGTATCTGAAAGCTTTAGGATAAAAAGAAGCAAACACATGCAAGAGGAGTTGGCAGGAGATCATCAAACTCAGGGCTGAAATCAATAAAATAGAAACAAGGAGAATATAAAAAACATCAATGAATCAATGAGCTGATTCTTTGAGGAAAATCAACAAGATAGACCCTTATCCAAACTAAGAGAGCACGAAGAGAACATCAAATTAACAAATCAAGATACGCAAAGAGGGACAAAAGCAATAAGCTCTGAGGTGACAGAGAGTCACAGGGACATATTTTAACAACCTGTACTCTATCAAATTGAAAAATGTAAAAGAAATGGATAATTTTCTTGATAGATACCACCTACCAAAATTAAATCAAGATGAAATAAACAAGTTAAATATACCTATAACCCCTCCGGATGTAGACGCAGTCATTAAAAGTCCCCTCCCCTCAGCCACTGGAAAAGCCCAGGGCCAGACGATTTTAGAGTAGCATTCTACTGGACTTTCAAAGAGTTAATGCCAATCCTACTCAAATTTGTTCACAAAATGGAAACAGAAGGAATACTGCCAAATGTATTTGATGAGGCGAATGTTCCCTGATACCCAAACTGCATACAGATTCAAGACTGAAAGAGAATTTACACACTAATTTTCCCATGGAAAACTATGTGATAAAGTACTTACAAACCCAGTCTAAGAAAACATCAAAAAAATCACCCACAGTGGTCTAGAAGGTTTCAGCCCAGAGATGTAAAGATGAAAATCAGTCATTGTAATCCACCACAAACAAAACTGAAAGGATAAAAATCACATGATTGCATGATCGTCTCAATAGATGATCCTTTGGCAGAAAAAGACAAAAAAAAACAAAAAAAACTTTGACAAAATCCAACATCCTTTCATGATAAAAGTCCTGGAGAGATTAGGGACTCAAGGAATATACCTAAACATAAAAGCAATTTACCGCAAACCTATAGCCAATATCAATAAATGGAAAGAGACTTGAAGCAATTCCGCTAAGATCAGAAATAATGTAAGATTGTTCACTCTCTTCAAATCTATTTAATTTAGTACTTCAAGTTTCAGCTAGAGCAATAAGGCAGCTAAAGGAGATCAGGCGATACAAATTAGGAAGGAAAAAGCCAAAGTATTGATATGACAATATACATAAGTGACCCCTAATTCTACCAAGAAATTCCTATAGCTGAAAAACACTTCAACAAACTGGATACAATATTAACTCAAAACCAATATCCTTTCTATATACAAACAACAAATGGACAAGAACAAAATCCGGGAAACAACACCCTTCACAATAGGTCCAAATAATATAAAAATAACTTGGGCTGGTATCCCTCAACAGAAGAGTGGATGCAAAAAATGTGATATATATACACAATGGAGTACTATTCAGCCATTAGAAACAATGAATTCATGAAATTCTTAGGCAAATGGATGGAGCTAGAGAATATCATACTAAGTGAGGTAACCCAGACTCAAAAGGTGAATCATGGTATGCACTCACTAATAAGTGGATATTAACCTAGAAAACTGGAATACCCAAAACATAATCCACACATCAAATGAGGTACAAGAAGAAAGGAGGAGTGGCCCCTGGTTCTGGAAAGACTCAGTGAAACAGTATTCAGCAAAACCAGAACGGGGAAGTGGGAAGGGTTGGGTGGGAGGACAGGGGAAGAGAAGGGGGCTTACGGGACTTTCGGGGAGTGGGGGGGCTAGAAAAGGGGAAATCATTTGAAATGTAAATAAATTATATTGAATAAAAAAAAAGAAAAAAATATCTTGGGCTAACTCTAACCAAGCAGTTCAAAGACTTGTATAATAAAAACTTCAAGCCTTTGAAGAAAGAAATTGAAGAAGATGGAAAGATCTCCCGTACTCATGGATCAAAAGAATTAATAAAATAATCCTACCAAAGTCATCTACAGATTTGACACAATACCCATCCAAACCCCAACACAATTCTTTACAGACCTTAAAAGTACAATTCTCTACTTCGCAAGGAAAACAAAATTTCCAAGATAGCTAAAATAATCCTGAATATTAAAAGAACCTCTGGATATACCATCACCCTGATTTCAAGTTTTAATGCAGAGCTATAATAATAAAAACTGCATGGTGGTGGCATAAAAACAGACACATTGATTAACGGAATGAAATTGATGACCTAGACATAACTTCACACACCTATAGACACACAGACACACCAGTTTGGTATTTTTTTGGTGTGTGTGTGTGTGTGTGTGTGTGTGTGTGTGTGTGTGTGTGTGTGTGTGTGTAGAAGCCAGAAATACACACCGCCAAAAAAAGACAGCATATTCAGCATATGGTGCTGGTCAAACTGGATGGCTGCATGTTGAAGAATGTAAATAGATCCATATCTACCACCCTGAACAACATCAAAGTCCAAATGATCAAAAACCTCAACATAAAACCTGACACACTGAACTTGATAGAATAGAAAGTAGGGAGTAGCCTTGAACACATTGGCACAGAAGATGGCTTTGTGAACAAAATATTGATAGCTCGGGCACTAGAAACAAAAATTAATAAACAGGACCTAGTGAAACTGAAAAGAAGGACAAAGTAGCAACCTACAGAATAGGAAAAGATGGCGGGTTTTGTTTTGTTTTTTACCAACTCTGTGTCTGATAAAGGGCTAGGATCAAATATATATAAACTGTAAACAGAGAATTCTCAATAGAGGAATCTTTGATGGTTAAAAACACTTAAAGAAATGTTCAACATCCTTAGCCACCAAGGAAATACAAACCTAAACCACTGTGATATTCCATCTCACACCTGTCAAATAGCTATGATCAGAAACAAAAGTGACAGCTCCTGCTGGTGAGGATGTGGAACAGGGGAACACTCCTCCATTGCTGGTAGCAGTAGAAACTTGTATAGCCACTACGGAAATGAATATGGAGGTTCTTCAGACAAATGGGAACCTCAAGACCCAGCTATACCACTCCTGGATATACACCCACAGGATGCTCTATCCTAACACAGGGACACTTGATCAGCTATGTTCACTGGGGCTTTATTCATAACAGCCAGAAAATGAAAACAATCTAGATATCACTCAACCAAAGAATAGATAAGAAAATGTGATGCAATTACACAATGGAGTACACAACTCAGCTGTTAAAAAAATATGACATCACAAAACTTGAAAGCAAATGGATGCACCTACAAAAAAAAGTATCCTGAGTGGGTAACCCAGACCCAGAAATAGAAATGTAGTATGTATTAACTTATAAGTGAATATTAGTTGTTAAGTAAATGATAATCAAGCTACAATCCAAAGACCCTGAGTGATTGGGCAAAGAGGAAGTGCTAGACAGGACACATGGCTCTCCCAGGAAAGGGGAAATAGGATATATTTTGAGTAGCAAAAGAAAAGAGAAGACAGAATCAGGAGGGATCAGGTTGGGGGAAGGGATGGAGGGAGAGAGTGTGGAAAGACACAGCTACAATGCCAGGTGTATTTGGGGGTGGTGCGGGAACCTAGTGCAGTGGAAACTTCTTGGAATCTATGAGGGTGACCCTAGTGAGGACTTCTAGTAACGGAGGAGAGGGAGTCTGAACTAGCCATCTTTTGCAGTCAAGCAAGGCTTCCGGTGGTGGGTCAGGGCTTCATTCACTTAAGTTGCTGGGCAAGTGTCCTGTAGAGATCCTCAAATAACCCAGGCTGATGCTAGGACAAAATGCTGCAGTGGAGTCCCATTGACAAGGACAACATCCACACAGCTCACTAAACATAGAGAGGTCAAGCTAGTCCCTGCATGGAGCATGCAAGGTTAAACACACAAGGTTTAATCTTGGTGTAGAGTTTCTCAACTCAAATCATCATTCTTATATGAGTACACTGTAGCTGTCTTCAGACACCCCAGAAGAGGGCACTAGACCCCATTACAAATGGTTGTGAGCTATCATGTGGTTGCTGGGATTTGAACTTAGGACCTCCAGAAGAACAGTCAGTGCTCTTAACCACTGAGCCATCTCTCCAGCCCTCAAATCATCATTCTTACAAAGCCAGAAATTTACCCACCAAGCCACCTCCAGGTAAGGCCCCAGGGTCTACCACCTTTGAGAGAAAAGAGGAAATTCTACTCCAAGTGTAGTCAGCATAGTAGCAAAACAGAAAAACTTCACCACTACATTCTAGTCTCTTTGATATTGGAAAGTGCTCAGTAGGCTATGGAAGGATTAAACTGGACACCAGTCCAGCAACAAAATCCTTGACCTATATACTCTGTCCTGACTGCAGCGTGTGCAGGTAGTGTTTGTAGAAAATATGTGAGTGGCCAACCAATGTCAGGTTTAACTTGAAGCCCAAGAGAGAGGCAGCCTATACCCAACACTTCTTGTATGGCCAGGAACCAGAGACTGGCTAGCCCAGAGACCTAGGGTAGAACCAAACATGACTGGCTAAAAGAAAACAAGAAAATCAACGAAATGATTCCTAATGATTTTCTTTTTGTCTGTGTGTATGTGTTATATGCATGTGTAAGGTATATATGAGTGAGTATGGGAGGGTGTGCATATGTGTGTTGTGTAATACTCTTGTCTAGTTGTGTGCATGTGGAGTCCAGAAGTTGGCTTCAAGTGTCTTCATCTCTCGTCACCTTATTTTTGAGACAGATTAATTGAACCCAGAGTTCACCTTTCAGCTAGAGTGCCTACCCAGCAAAGTTCTGGACATTCCCCTGTCTCTATACCTCTAACCACTTCTGAGTTATAGTCATGTAGCCTTACAGTAAGGTTTAACATTGGTGTAGAGTTTCTCGACTCAAATCATCATTCTTATAAAGCCAGCAATTTCCCCACTGAGCCACCTCCTCGGGCCCCAGGGTCTATCACCTTTGAGAAAAAAGAGGAAATTCTACTCTGAGTAGTAGTCAGTACAGTAGCAAAACAGAGACAGAAAGGGCTATAGGATACTATCTTTACATACATGTCTACATGTGATTTTTTTTCTTACCATCCAGGGGCAGAACCAAGCAGCTGAAGGCAGACACTGTTGCATTAGCCAAGACTTGGCACGGAGCACCACATACAGCAGCTGAGATGTTCCCTGGAGAAAATCCTGCTCCGAGCACATGCAGAAGCCTTCCACCCAGGCAGCCTTCAGAGACAAATCCCAAGCTCATCACTTATGAGGCAAATCTTGGCTTATTGCACACAAAGCTCAACCATCACTCTCTCACTGTGCAGCCTTCTCAACACCCACAGAATGTGTCCAGCTGATCCCGGCATCTCCATGCTCCCCTCTGCCTGGCTCTGACCTGCATCGTTTTCTGTGTGTTGGGCAATGTTTAAAATCTGCAGTCATGATATATAAATAGCTGATTTACAACTTTGAGTTTTTTGTACACAAACTTATTTCTATACAAAAAAGTATAAAATGGAAATGAAAGTTTAAGTCCTCCTAACCACCTATAACTCTTTAGCAAACATTATATGTGTGTATGTATATATGTATGCATGTTATACATGTATACATATGGATATATATGGATATATGGATTAAATGATTTCCCCCGTGTTTTTAAATCACAATCATACACTTATATATAGCATATATATGCAAGCAAGTCTGTATTAGCTATATTAACCACTGCCTCCAAATGCATATATATACATGCTTTATATATGTATGTATATATAACATGTATTTATATGTATGTATATGTATATACACATTTTATATATATACGAAGGGATCATTATGCACATACTATCCTGAAGCTCTTTTCTTTACTTAAAATTACTGCACAGATATTTTTCCAGACCTTCATAGATTCTATTTTATTTTGATAGATAACTAGAATCTCATTATACAAATTGACTCAAGAGTTTAACATCTAATACCTCCAATTATTGCTCCACTTCTGCCACTATCAGTAACTGTCACAGTAAAGACATGTTTTAAGGTTCTTTGGCAAGCACAGCTAGTCCATACTGCTGGGTCACTCGGAGATGCAGAGCTTCAATCTCCACTAGAGCAGTGATTCGCAGCCCATGAGCTGCAATTCCTTTTGGGGGTCAAAGGACCCTTTCACAGGGGATGCCTAAGACTGTCCTGCCTATCGGATATTTGCATCACAATTTATAACAGTAGCAAAACTACAGTTAAGAAGTAACACCAGTCAGAATGGCTAAGGTCAAAAACTCAGAAGACAGCAGGTGTTGGCGAGGATGTGGAGAAAGAGAAACACTCCTCCACTGCTGGTGGGGCTGTCAGATGGTACAACTACTGTGGAAATCAGTCTGGAGGTTCCTCAGAAAACTGGACATGAGACTTCCATAGGATCCTGCTATACCTCTCCTGGGCATATACCCAAAGGATTCCCTGGCATGCAATAAAGACACATGCTCCATTATGTTCATAGCAGCCTTATTTATAATAGCCAGAAGCTGGAAAGAACCCAGATGCCCCTCAAAGGAGGAATGGATACAGAAAATGTGGTATATTTACACAATGGAATACTACGCAGCAATTAGAAACAATGAATTCACAAAATTTTTAGGCAAATGGTTTGATCTGGAAAATATCATCCTAAGTGAGGTACCCAATCACAAAAGAATACACATGGAATGCAATCTCTGATAAGTGGATATTAATTAGCCCAGAAGCCCTGAATACCCAAGGCACAAATTGCATAACAAATGACTCCCATGTAGAAGTATGGAGAGGATCCTGATCCTGGAAAGGATTGATCTAGCATTGGAAGGGAATATAAGGACAGAGAAAAAGGAGGGAGTTGATTGGAGAAGGGATGGAGAGAAGGTTTATGGGACATATGGGGAGGGGGGATCCGGGAAAGGGGAAATCATTTGAAATGTAAACAAAGAATATAGAAAATAAAAATATTAAAAAAAAAGAAGTAACAACAAAAATAACTTTATGGTTGGGGGTCACCATAACATGAGGAACTGTATTAACGCGTCAGTCACAACTTTAGGAAAGTTGGGAACCACTGCATTAGAGAAATGGTGCTCCTTCCTTCCACAGGTGCTCGACTACTCAAGGGTGATGTCTCCTGCTGTAGGTGCATTCTATGGTGCTCTTTCAACATAAAAATGATGGTTTCTTGAGGAATAGCGAGAAAACAATTGTGGACTTATCTAGCCCAAGTCCTTTATTAAACGAGGAAGCCAAATCTTAGAAAAAGCAAGTCTACATTAGCTCCATTAACCATGGCCTCCAAATGCAAATCCTGATCCCAACAGAATCCCACTTCACAAAAGCCAAGTGTCTAAGAAATATTATGGCTATTACCCCAACAATATGGATTGAATGGTTTCCTCCAAGTCTTTAAATCACAATCATACTTGAGCTCGTTCCGCAAAGTAAAGGAACAGAGTCTGTTTAAAGAAAAAAAAAGCTAAACAAATGTCAGTGTATCTAAAAGAAAAATAATTAAGTTGGAGGTTACAGGGATGACTCAGGGGTTAAGAGCACTCAGTCCCCTTCCAGAAGACTGGAGTTGGGTTACAGCGCCCACCATGGGAAGCTCACAACTACCTATAATGCCAGTGCCTAGAGATCTGATGCCCTTTTGCAGCCTCCATGGGCACCCTGAGTGCATGGGATACACATATATACACCCAAGCACACATACATACACAAAAAATGGAAAATAAATATTTGTTTAAGTTTAACTCCCACACTTGTACTATGGCACTGGCATATTACTGGTGGAGTATGAATTCACCTGTGAACCATTACAAAACGGCAGAAATTAATGCTACGGGGACATGTTTTAAATAAGACAAATTAGCATATGTCTAAAATAGGTGAATGCATTTATAACCTTATACAATCAAATAATGAGCAACTTTAGTAACTGATATGAAAAATTTAAAACACTCGTTCAGTGAAGTGGTTGCCTGAAATTAAAATAAAATCTAATACTTTGGGAAAGTGTAGAATTTCTATGATGAAAAATGAAGATAAGTATATGAAACCTCATAAGATGGGCCTGAGAAAGATACTGTGACTATAAGGGGTCAAGAGGTCACCCAGCACCCACCCACCCCTTTTTTGCTATATCCTATAGTGACATTGGTACCCTTCTTCCCAAAACTGAGAGTAACAATTAATTTACTTTATAGAGAAAATATTATGTCTTATATTATCTACTTACCATAGTTCCCAGTCACTGAGGTCACAGTGGCTCTCAGCACGAGAATGTGAGCAGATGAGGCCCATCCTCGGCTGTGATCATAACCTGTGACAAGATACTCCCCAGCAGGAAGCAAAGGGACCATGCATCGGAGAACCGTATGGTTCCCGGCAACACCTAGACAGGGTGATGTCCCGATAAGAATGTCAACATTTGCAGCCCCTGAGATCCGGGCCACTGTAAGGGTTAAGACATCATGATTCTGTGAAACAGAAAGCAATTCTGGGGTAAAGATGCTGCTGTAATCAACAAATCCCATGTGGTATAAAACGCCATCCACCTCTATTTCCAAAGCAACAGAGCCATTTCCTGCAGGAACAATGCACTGGATGGATTGAGAACTAATGTTCACTGTTAGACAAGCCTGATGGCCAATGTACACAAATGTAGCTTTCCACCCTCGCAGGGCTGTGCCTTTTATAGTCAAGAGACTTCCACCATGGATGCTGAAATCCTTAGGAAAATAATCAAACACCTGAGGCATAATGAAGAAGTTTCTAGAAACACTACTGAGGCAAGCATATCCAGCACTTGTATGAACAGCTGACAGGTAGTGGGGTCCTGGGGCCAAATCTCTCATCTGGCATGCCACATGGCTGGTATTGAAGAAAGTTGTGTGGCAGGGAAGTTGATCATCCACAAATGCTAGTGGCTCATTGGCAGTGTTACCTAACCTCTGGCCTCTCATCAGCACCGTGGTTAGAGACCCACTGATGCTTACAGTCAAAGCATCCACAACAGGAGTTGTCGCTTCGTCCATGAAGAGTGTGCAGTTCCCCTCACACTTGCTGGTCAGACCATTGACCAGAACTGTGATGTTTAGAGCCATTGATGCTTCAGAAAACTGGTCACCCACAAGGCTGGTCTGGCATAGGATGGTGTGGTCTTCCAAACTCAAAATCATGCAAGCAAAAGGGCCTGAAAGGTCAACATGAACTGACCTCTGTCTGGAAGTGAAGGCCATGCCCTTCACAGTAAGTACCGTGCCACCGCATTTAGAACCATGTGCTGGGAAGACATCGATAATCTGAGGTGACAACTCAAATTTCTGAGGCACTGCAGACGTATTGGCAAACCCCATCCTCTTGTGATGAACTTGGAGAGGATAAATCCCGGCCTCCAAACTGTGGAGAGGAAGGGAACACTCAGACAGGTCTGTGCTATCACCAAGAAAATGCAACTTGAGGTCACATTTCAAGGATCCCAAAAGAATGACTGAGTCAGAGAGGTTATTTCCTTCCACGTAAAACTTCAGACTGTTGTTCATGAGTTCTCCCCACATAGCAGTGACCACTGGTGTTGCTGCTGCTTCGTATGTGAAGGTAAAGCCCTTTCCCACCAAGTTTGGTCCATGGAAGAGGGAAGTGTTGCCAGCCCAGATCTCCACAGAGGCTGGGACAGTGAGAACATCTGCCTTGGGTGGTAGTACGGCTGGGGGAGTCTCACACCAAATGTTCACTTCCGTTAAGTTCACAATATCACAAGGACGATTGTCCACAAGCACCCGAATCAGAGCTGGGTCTCTGCCCAGTCCCGTTCCTGAGAGACAGATGAGAGTTCCACCTAACATGTAAACATGAAAGACACAAATTAAAAGCTAATATTCTGGCTAGTTGAAAGGTTCAGCAGCTAAAGTCCTCTGTGGTGTGGCCAACCAGGGCTTAATACCTGAGGACCACATGATGAAAAGAGAAAGCTGACCTCTGACCTCTATGTGCTTACTGGAGATGTGCTTATGCACAGACAGACGGACAGACAGACAGATACACACACACACACACACAAATAAATGTAAAAGCTAATAGTCCAAATAAGAACTATACCACTTGTACAGGTCTGCTACAATTAAGCCAAAAATAGGGTGCACAAATTTCATCCTCATCATGGCTAAATGTGTGGGCATTTGGCCAGTACTTTATATAGCAGTTCAGTGATTCCATTTGTTTTATAAAAATACTTTTTAAGATTTTTAAATTTTATATGTATAGACATTTTGCCTGCATGTATATCTATGGACTACTCTATACTGTGCCCATGGAGGCCAGAAGAGGATATGACAGATTCTCTGAAACTGGAGTTACAAACAAATGTGAGCTACCATGTGGGTGCTAGGAACTGAACTCCATCCTCTATAAGAGTGACAAGTGATTGTAATCACTGGCCATATCTTCGAACCCAAAAACTGGTAATTTTTTTTAATATTTAAGATAAAATTTCAGAATACATTTGTATGTCTTAGACTGCTATACTGCTATACTACTATCAACTTATATGTGAGTGAAAAATTAAATTCTTTCTTTTTCTTTCCATCTGTTACATTATCTGATATAACATTCTACATAGTTCTTACATTTCCCACACTGCATTTCTGTTTCTATGTTTCTTCCTTTGTCTTTAATCCTTAGAGGAAAGTGGAGACACTGGAGACTCCTCCCTCATCTCCTTGCGCATATAATGTCAAAGACAATTGTTGCAGGAGGCATGCCCTTCTCTTCCTAATACCTGCTTGAGTATGGTATCCCCTGGATGCTTGAGTTTGGCGTTTGCTGGATGCTTGAGTGTGGTGTCCACTGGATGCTTGAGTGTGCTGTCCACTGGATGCTTGAGTGTGCTGTCCATTAGGTGCTAGAATATGCTGTCCACTGGATGTTTCAACATTTCCAGTAGAAAACAAAAGTTAGCCACCTCTCCTTTTTATACTCTAATTTCTGGAACTCACAGAGCTGAAGTCGCACAACTCTTCACACTTGAAATATTATTCATCTGAAAACCAATGGAAATTTCTTTCCCTGTTCCCTGAAGCTTTGGCCAAACAACAACTACTATCCTGATAAATTATGTGAGATGTCAGAATCACTCACCCAAGAGAGACCCAGAGCCAGGTTCCATGCTGAAAACTTCAGTGAGGTACTGGATGTGGAGATCAACCCTAGAGAAGACGGGTGGTGTTAGACCAGATGGAGAGATGTGTGTAAAGGGAGGAGCAATGAGGGAGAGCAAGTATCAGTGGTCTTCCTCATAGGGAAGAAACACTGGAGAGAAGGGCAGGGCGTTGTCCTGGACCAGCCTCATGTGGCTTCATCAATCTCAGTCTCACACAGGTTAGATACTTCCTAGATTAGGGAGAGAAAATTTCTTGAGAAAACCTAGAGGAATTTCAAGGTACAGAGGTGAAGGTGAGGCAGAAGACATGGCTTCTGCGGCTACTGTAACCCATTTATTCAAAGTCTTGAAGAGCCAAAACGCAACAGGAAAGATTCCATCTTGTCCTCTAAACTCTATTTTAAGCTTCTGTACTTGGAGACAGCTCTTAGTAGTCTGCTGTCCTTGCAGTGATATGGCCCACAACCCATGGGCTCTTGGGAAAGAGACCAACATTCCTTTACACTCTCTTGCAATGCCATGCCTTGGAAACCCTTGCCTGTGTGTGTGTGTGTGTGTGTGTGTGTGTGTGTGTGTGTGTGTTTTCCTTTATAAACGCCCTTCACCTAGAGCTGGGGTCATTCTCTCCTTCCTATCCCATCAGGAAGGTTTGTGGCCCAAGTTAGAGCTTGAATACAGACTCCCATGAGCTTGCATTGGGAATTGTGGTTCCTGGGGGTCTCTTTGGAGATTTTGCAATCTAGGCACAACAGCCTCAGACACAATCTTATTAAAGTGTTCCACTAAAGCCTTACCTACCTTCTTTAGACACAGACGCCCACCCCATTCCCACCTGAAACAGCTTCCAGATATTTCCCTTTTCTCCAGCAAGTAACCCATTATTTCCCCTTCCATTGGTCTAAGGAGTGAATTGTCCACAAGGCTTCAAGACTCACTCATATGTTTGCAATTCTCATATCTTTATCAATTCCAATTTACATGGAATAAAGAAGACACTTAAATAAAAGTGGAATTTACCAGATGGAGCTGCTAGTCCATCAGATAGACCCAAATTCAACCACAGTGGCGACCTTACCCTTGTGAGCGAATGCTGACCCCATTGATGAGCAGTGAAATCCTATGGATGCCAGGCAGCAGTGGAGGCAACGCCACCTCCAGTCCCAATGCTGTCTGTGCAAGGACCTGAGCAGAAGTGTCCTGGATATAGATTTGCACATCCAGATCTGTGTAGTTCACTAGGTGTGCCATCCCAAGGAACAGAATCTCACCTCCTGCATCAAGAAGAATATATTTACTTCTGGACTTCTGGCCTCAAAGACTACATCTTTTATGATTAAATAAAGTCATCCCTGTGCATAATTCTCTAAGAATTTTAACAGCAATCTATCTTTTCATGAAGTTTCTAACAATTCTTTTAACAGAGGTACAGCCTAAATCTTCAAGGGCATCAACAATGCAAAATTACTGAGACAATTTTGCTGACTTTTAGTCCTGTAAAGGCAAATTAAGTAGTTTGAAGGTTTAACTGTCTTCCTAACCTGCAAACAGTGTCCTGTGTTCTTTTCTTCAGCCTCTACTTTAGTGCTGATAAAAGCAAAAATCTATTATCTCCAGAATGTACTGCAGGATTCCAACAGTTCCTCACCTACAGAGTAGCTTTATACCATTACCCCATTTGATCTTCCGACTGGGTCCTGGTTTGCTCTATGTTCCTATAAAATACTGACCAAAACCAACTTTGGGAGGAAAGGGTTTCTTGGGCTTATTGTTTACAGACAATCATTAAGGGAAGCTGAGGCAGGAGCTCTTAAGACAGGAACCCAGAACAGAAACTGAAGCAGAGACCATGGAACACTGCTGATTTATTTGCCCTCCCTGTCTTATTTCTTTTCCATTTAACCTAGGCCCACCCTACGGATACCACCACCCACAACTAAGCTGAGCCTTAATATATCAATTATCTATCAAGAAAATGTCTCACAGGAGTCTAGAGAGAGGGTTCAGTGGTTAAGAGCACTTGCTGCTCTTACAGAGGACCTGAATTTGGTCCTGAGCACCTCCATGGTGGTTTAGAACCATCTGTCACTCCAGTTCCAGGAAATCTGATACCTGTTCCTTACCTCCATGGGTAAGAAGTACATAGGCAGCACCCATAAATACACGCAGGCAAAATAGAAAATAAAAATTTTAAAGAAAATATAATATCTCACACTCATGCCCACAGGGCAATCTGATCTTGGCAATACTTCACTGGAAGTTCCATATTTCAGGTGATTTTAGGTTTGTGTCAAGTATGTAGATGAAGCTACTTGTCACCTGCTGCCCTGATGAAATACAATGGGCACTTTGAAGTCAAGGAAACCTCAGCCATCAAGGCATCATAACTAAGAACTAGAAAAAAACAAGCCCATGCTCCCCACTCTGCTTTGTACTTCAATGGCCTTTTGGTAGAACCAGCAACTCTGCTGAAAGGTCTTAGTCAGGGTTTCTATTCCTGCACAAACATCATGACCAAGAAGCAAGTTGGGGAGGAATGGGTTTATTCAGCTTACATTTCCACACCGCTGTTCATCACCAAAAGAAGTCAGGGCTGGAACTCAAGCAGATCAGGAAGTAGGAACTGATGCAGGGACAATGGAGGGGTGTTTCTTACTGGCTTGCTTCCCCTGGCTTGCTCATCCTGTTCTCTTTTTTTTTCTTTTTTTTTATTCAATATATTTTTTATTTACATTTCAAATGATTTCCCCTTTTCTAGCCCCCCACTCCCCGAAAGTCCCATAAGCCCCCTTCTCTCCCCCTGTCCTCCCACCCACCCCTTCCCACTTCCCCATTCTGGTTTTGCCGAATACTGCTTCACTGAGTCTTTCCAGAACAAGGGGCCACTCCTCCTTTCTTCTTGTACCTCATTTGATGTGTGGATTATGTTTTGGGTATTCCAGTTTTCTAGGTTAGTATCCACTTATTAGTGAGTGCATACCATGATTCACCTTTTGAGTCTGGGTTACCTCACTTAGTATGATGTTCTCTAGCTCCATCCATTTGCCTAAGAATTTCATGAATTGTTTCTAATGGCTGAATAGTACTCCATTGTGTAGATATACCACATATTTTGCATCCACTCTTCTGTTGAGGGATACCTGGGTTCTTTCCAGCATCTGGCAATTATAAATAGGGCTGCTATGAACATAGTAGAGCATGTATCCTTATTACATGGTGGGGAATCCTCTGGGTATATGCCCAGGAGTGGTATAGCAGGATCTTCTGGAAGTGAGGTGCCCAGTTTTCAGAGGAACCACCAGACTGATTTCCAGAGTGGTTGTACCAATTTGCAACCCCACCAGCAGTGAAGGAGTTTTCCTCTTTCTTCACACCCTCTCCAACACCTGCTGTCTCCTGAGTTTTTAATCTTAGCCATTCTGACTGGTGTAAGGTGAAATCTTAGGGTTGTTTTGATTTGCATTTCCCTAATGACTAATGAAGTTGAGCATTTTTTAAGATGCTTCTCCGCCATCCGAAGTTCTTCAGGTGAGAATTCTTTGTTTAACTCTGTACCCCATTTTTTAATAGGGTTGTTTGGTTTTCTGGAGTCTAACTTCTTGAGTTCTTTATATATATTGGATATTAGCCCTCTATCTGATGTAGGATTGGTGAAGATCTTTTCCCAATTTGTTGGTTGCTGATTTGTCCTTTTGATGGTGTCCTTTGCCTTACAGAAACTTTGTAATTTTATGAGGTCATCCTGCTCTCTTATAGAACCCAAGAGCACCAGCCCAGGGATGGCACCACCCACAATGGGCCACACACCCCCTTGATCCCTAATTGAGAAAATGCCTTACAGCTGGATCTCATGGAGGCACTTCCTCAACTGCAGCTCCGTTCTCTGTGATAACTCCAGCCTGTGTCAAGTTGACATAAAACCAGCCAATACAATTGACCCCTTGTGAACTTGACACACAAATATATCACTATTAAGCCTCAAACCTTATTTTCTTATTCATCCCCAAGATCTAAATAACTTTAAATTTCCCACAGTCTTTGCAAATTCTTACATATTAAAATTTCAATCCCTTTAAAATATCTAATCTCTTTTAAAATCCAAAGTCTTTTTACAATTAAAGTCTATTAACTGTGGGATCCTCTAAAATACTTTCTTCCTTCAAGAGGGAAAAATATCAGGGTACAGTCACAATCAAAAGCAAAATCAGACTCCAACCATCCAATGTCTGGGATCTAACTCATGATCTTCTGGGCTCCTCCAAGAGCTTGGGTCACTTCTCCAGCTCTGCCCTTTGTAGCACACACCTGTCTTCTAGGCTCCAGCTGCCTGTACTCCACTGCTGCTGCTCTGCTTGGTGGCCATTCACAGTATTGGCATCTCCAAAACACTACTGTATTCTGCTGTAACTAGGCTTCACCAATAGCCTCTCATAGGCTCTCTTCATGGTGCCAAGCCCCACCTCCTTTGCATGACCCATTCAGTCCTGGGTCATCGATTTCAACTGAGGCTGCACCTTCACCAATGGCCTTAAAAACCAGTACTACCCGGGTGACTCTTACACACTAGCAAGTCCAGCCACAGCACAAGGCACAACCTTGGCTATCTCTGGAACACAGTCCCTGTGTGCTCTCAGAAAACACTTCCCAGAAGATTTTACCTCCATGATGCTGGTCTCTTCTTAATCATTGCTAATTTCTTAGCTCCAGCTAGCTAGCATCAATAGTCCCAGTAATGCAAAGGTTTCACTTTAGTAGTTCTGGTATCTTGTTAATCACAGCTGATTCCTCACCCCAGCTAACCAAAACCACAAAATCTTCACAATCAAAATAGCCAGTCCTGATAAGAGTCTTTAATCTTCTCTCTGAAATTTCACAAGCCAGGCCTCCATCTTCCACACTGGTCTCAACATTATCTTCCAAGCTCCTTCAGAATGTACCACAGAGCTCTTAACATCCCAATGGCTTGCCTAGCTCAAGGTTCTAAAGTCCTTCCACGGTCCTCCCCAAAACATGGTCAGGTTGTCACAGGAATACCCCACTATGCTGGTACCAATTTGTCTTAGCCAGGGTTTCTATTCCTGCACAAACATCATAACCAAGAAGCAAGTTGGGGAGGAATGGGTTCATTCAGTTTACACTTCCACAGTGCTGTTCATCTCCAAAGGAAGTCAGGACTGGAACTCAAGCAGATTAGGAAGCAGGAGCTGATGCAGAGGCCATAGAGGGATGTTCCTTACTGGGGCTTGCTTTCCCTGGCTTGCTCAACTTGCTTTCTTATAGAACCCAAGACTACCAGCCCAGAGATGGCACCACCCACAAGGGCACTCCCCCCTTGATCACTAATTAAGAAAATGCCTTACAACTGGATCTCATGAAGGCTTTTCCTCAACTGAAGCTTCTTTCTCTGTGATAACTCCAGCTTATGTCAAGTTGACACACAAAACCAGCCAGTTCATGTGTGCATATCATAAATACTTTAACCTCAACTCTTTCTAACTTTCAACTTTTTCTATCTTTAAAATATGTATTAAGTTCATGACAAAGCCACTAGCGTTTAAGGGACACATAAACAGCCTTTACCCTCAAAGAATTGTCAAAAGTAGTCAAAGAGCTGATAAAATCATGCCAGTAGGGGAAGGTGTGATGGCTCAAGGGATAAACGCACTTGCTACCCAACCAGACAACTTGAGTGTGATCCTTGAGAGCCGCATGATAGAAGGAGAGAACTGACTCCCAGAAGTTGTTCTCTGACCCTCACATACACACGCATGCATGCATGCACATGTATTGATTTTTTAACTAATTAATTTATTTACTTTATACCCCAATCACAGCTTTCCTTCCCTCCTCTCCTTGAAGTTCCTCTCTCCCATCTCTCTTCTTCTCAATCCCACTCTCTTTCTTCTCAAAGAAGGAGAGGCCTCCCATGGATTCAACCTCCTTAGCCTATCAAGTTGCAGTAGGATTAGGCAGACTTCTATTGAGGCTACACAAGGGAACTGAGTTAGGGTAAGGGATTCAAAGGCAGGCAATGTAGTCAGAGACAGCCCCTGTTCCTGTTTTTAGAGGACTCAGATGAAGACCAAGTGAACATCTGTTACATATATGTACAGGGTCTAGTTCCATCCCATGCATGTTCTCTGATGGATAGTGCAGTCTCTGTGAGCCCATTTTCTACCTCATTGGAAATAATCTGCACCATTTTAGACACGTGGGTCACTAGAGTCAGATAATTCTTCAGTGTTACCTGAGCTGAATAATATTGATAAGTTAAAGGGTAGATCATTCTCTGTGTATTCTTGAGCTTTGGAAAATGAGAAAAGTACAAGAAAACTTAGTTCAAGCTTTTTCATCAGGAAACATGATGATCTTTTTATAATAAACCAAAAACTCTGCCATCTGTCAATCAATTAACCAGAAAGAAATGTTGTCAGATACTATACCTAGTCTACATTTAAAAACATAACAAGAAATCATTATAATTCTATTCCATCATATCACATGAGTTTCAAATAAAGGTTAAACTATTTCATGTGCACAGTGCTTTTAAAATCCTTTTTATACATGGTTAAAAAAAAAGAATATTTGGTACTCAGGATACCTATTCTATAACTATTAAGCTGCCACAATTAAATCTACTACCAAAAACTGTATTCAACTCTAAGTAGCTGAATGCTTGGTATCTTTAGACTGTTCGTGTTTAAAGCTCAGCTTCATTATTTGCTAAAGGTATGCATAGGTTACATAGACTCTATTCCTTAATTTCCTTGTCTGTAAACTAAAACCATAAATCACTGCTAAGAATTGAAATCTATTATTTATACAATTGGCAGTAGCAATACAAATTAGGTATTCAATAAATATTTATTGAATACTAATTCAATATTCATATCATTTTTCATGAGGAAATACTCCCATTTTCACAGAAATGAAATCAGATATAAGATTAATTTTTGACAGGTAACCTGAAAATATTTTTTATCTATAATACAAATAGCTGAATTCAGTTTGCATGCCTAAAACCCTCACTTACAGAGGAGTGAAATAAGTGTTGTGAGTTCAAGATCGCTATCAAATAGAACTTCAGGCTTGCTGAGCTTAACAGTGAAATGCTGTTTTTAATAAATAAATAAAATAGTAAATCAAAATCCATAGTTCATTAATTGATTTTTAATAGGATCAAAGCTCTAAAGTGAAAACGGGCTTGAAGTAACATGTATCTTACCTGCTATACTGCTTCTGTTTCTGCTCAAAGACACAATCACCGGATTTAAAGAGGAGTCATAAGTAAATGCTCTGGCAAGAACTATGGAGTGGTCCCCACTGATCACAGTCACATTCACATTGTATCCATCTTTCCCCTGAAAAACAATTTTAGAATTCAAATCTTAGTTGGATTTGAAAGGAAAGGAAAAGTCTCAGAATAATCAGCCAAAAAAATAGTTACTTATCATAGAATATATTTTTGAATCTACTTCCTCAGCTCCTGCAGGAAGGCAAGAACTTAGAAAAATTCAGTATTAAAGACTATTACCTGAGCTCTAAAAGAAAGAAAGAGTGATGCAACCTTCACACAGTAATTGTTTCTGGGCACAAAGGTGTTTTCAGTAGTATTTATACCTAGCTAAACTATCCATTATATGTCAGAGTAGTTTCAGAAGTGGAAATATTCAGAAAATTTCCTCCTCTGTTGTATTTTGTAAGGCTTTTGTCTCACAGATAAATAATAATCAAAATAAGGAGACACTATTTTTTACCCCCTCAAGACTCTAGAAATATGGAGGAACATGCTGTGGAAATAATGTAAGAACAAAGGATGAAGAGGTGTGCTATGAAATGCTGCTGTCTAGACATGAAATGATCATTGCATTTATGAAAATTCACAGAAGCTTCAGTTACCTTCACAAGACATACATAGGACAGAGGGTACCAATACTCCAGCAGAGATGGGAAAACTGATTCAGAAGGGCTCTGTCCCAGCTGAGGAGATACTGGCATTTAATGGCTGCTGGGGAATATGGTAGTCATTTTCTTCTGTGGTGCAGTTACTGGTAAGTTTCTCATGTTCTACTAAATAACTCCCTACCCTATGCTCATTCAAGAAACCCTATTAAACTCAGTGGATCATAAAAGAAAGGGAGGGAACTTGAAAAGAAGAAATCCAGAGGAAATGGAATTGAGCCAAGGGAAAGTAGTAGTGGGTGAATGTCATTAAAATACATTACACCCATGGATGGAACTGTGAAAGAGTTTTTAAAAGTCTAGAGAGAAAAGATAAACTCTGGGAAACACTAAATCTACTAGAAAGAGGAAACAAGGAATGAACAAAATAAAATCTACAAAATAAAAGCCTGGATACATCCAACCTAGATCAAAGGAAGACACAGAGCTTCAGTAAACAGAGTGAGGACAATGCGGGAGATTCATTTAAAACATGGTGGGCTTCTATTATAAGAAAGACCATAAGGAAAGAAGAAACTAGAGAGGGAGAATCAAAGAACTCTAAAAGAAAAAAAAAGATTTTTTAAAAGAAAAACTAAACCCTTTGTTTCTACCAGCAATACTTAAAAATTATAATAATGTAAACACATTTTGTTGATTTAACAAAAAAATTTATTGCAATTTGAATTCAAAGAATTAAAAGTATTTCCAACAGAGAGACAGAGGAAGAAAAACAGAAAAGAGAACATGGATGTCCTTCTGCCTTCCATTGTACCTTTCCATACATTAACTCTGTTCAAAATTTAAAGTTTCTTCCTTAATGGTTATTATCTGTAGTAAAAGAAACCCAAAGAGTTCAAATTTCACCCATATAATGGGGAATACACCAAAAAAAAAAAAAAAAAAATAACACCCACAGTTGACCAAAGTGCCAGAAATCAAACCCACAATGATACTGAGCACAAAAACTAGAAAAGAACTGTAGACAACACAACTTTAATAAAACTTAGATTAACGGGTCCAGGAAAATATAAATATCTTCAAAATATAATTATTAGGATGGTCTAAAGCCTTTGCTTATAATAAGACAGATTTAAAAATTACCTAAACACCTGATAAGAGGGACCAATCTAATGACTACAGTATACCTATATACTATAATCTTATGTTATTTCACATAAAAGTTAACTTTTCATGGTATTTGAGGAACTAGATGATCTAAAGTTGTAGAGCCTGTGGTTGGTTGGTATTCTGAACTCTCTCCCTCTCCCTCTCCCTCCTCCTCACTCTCTCCCTATCCCTCTGCCTCTCCCTTTCCTTCTCTCTCCCACTCCCCTTCTCTCTCTCTCTCTCTCTCTCTCTCTCTCTCTCTCTCTCTCTCTCTCTCTCTCTCTCTCTGCATGTTTGTTCAGTTACTAGTCATCCTCTGGGGCATGGAGCTGCTAACAATGATGAGGGCACCAAGGCAGCCCTAATTAGTCTGAGTGTGATAGTGGATGTGACCTTTGCCCATCCCTCCAGGGAAAGGAAGAGCAAGATCCTAGAAAATGGACACTAGACAGAAGTAATAAGAAGGAAATTGGAACTTGGTATCTTATTCCTATTGTTTGTTTTGTATATGAGGGTATTTGTGTGAGCAAGGGCTTGTGTGTAAGGTTGTGTATATATTCATATATAGAGAGAAAGGTTGTATATGAAAACATGTATATGTCCATGTGGAGGCCAGAGATCAGGAATGGGTGCCATTCCTCATGAACTATTCTTTGAGACAGGGTGTCCCACTGTGACTTGGAACTTTCTGATTAGAATTCTGGTTGGTAAGAGAGCCCCCAAGGATCTGCCTGACTCTGCCTTCCTAGCTCTGGAATATGGGCATATGACAGCACTTTGATCTTCTGTGCTGGGGGTCAAAATTAAGTCCTTGTACTTGTAAGGCAAGTACTTTAAAAACAGAGCTATCTCTTCAGCCCATGGGGATATGCTTTCCCAGTATAAATAAAATAGTACGGAGTAACTAGGGGATAGTTTGTAAGAATCAAGCATTCTAGAATTTTCTATGTTCCACAAGTATACCAGAAAATAAAACCACTAAAGTATGCAACTTGTTTGCTCAATAAACAAAAAGACAAGATAATATATGTGTTGCTAATTTTGCTTATTCTATAGTATTGAGATTCATTAAAAGGACAGAGTAGGATGTCTGAATTGCCTTGTTCTTTAAAAAAACTAACTGAAATTAATTATAATATAGGGCTCAGTCTTTTCATAGCAAAACAAAGAATTGAAATATAAAACAGGGGCATTGTTGTGATGACAAGTTTGGATTAGTAAGTTTAGTTCTCAGAAGGGATATGTTTAAAATCCATCTGCTAATTAATTATGGTCACCAACCAGATGCAAGGAGCTAGTTTTAATCCTGAGATTCACCAGAGAAAAACCAATTTCATCATTTTGGGCCAAATTTGAAGCAAGCTTTACTAAGTATTAAACACTGACCAAGAGATAGACCACTTTCTGAAATATCCCAGCCCTGAAACACTCATTTATAGGGATTTATAAAGACAAACCCATGGGCCACCATACTACCCTATGGGGCTTCTGTAATATTCCCAGAACTACAACTCCCAGAATCCCAGGAAGTTACCTGGTCCTTGGGTGGGGCTTACAGATTAATATTGGGTGTTACAATAGCAAAGAGTCTTCTTACCTTAGGTGGGACTTTGCATTGAATTTGTTGCGAATTGCTTCTAATGACATCAATTACACACGACTGAGTTCCAAATAACACCAGGCTAACACCTTCCAAACTAGAGCCTCGGAGGGTAATCCACTGTCCTCCTGTAACAACAACAACAACAACAACAACAAAAAAAAAAAAACAGAAAAGTATTTTCACACGTATGTAGACACAAAGTTAATTACATGAAAAATTAAAATGAAGTTGAAATAGAAAAAAACCTTAAGTCAAAAATGCAAGGCAATGTTCAAACTGTGGGGGGAAAACTGAATTGAAATGTAGACATTATTACCTCACATAAAGGAAAAAGCAGTAGATCGAGGGCAGAAAGAGTAGTGAACCTTTCTAGAGACATTTATGAATAAAATATAAGGATACAGACAAGAGTCAAAGAAGCGGGTAGTTTCTGAAAACATTTTCTGTCCTAGATTCTAAATATCATGCTTGCCAGTTGTAGAAAACATACTCTTTCCCAAGAAACAATGTGTGACAGCATGATGTTTCTTAAGAGCAATGTAGCCACAGCCTGGGCCTTGGCAGTGCAGCTACCTGAGGCAGCTCGTGTTTAGCACTGTCCCCAAGCTCATTAATGAATCCAAGGAATTAAAAGTGTTCCCACCTGGGGAAACAGGAGGAGGAAAGGCAGAAAAGAGAACATGATTGTTCTTCTATTTTCCTTTCAATAAGGGCGTGCCATCTATAAGCAAACTTGATAGAAAAAAACATTGGAGGAAATTTTAAAATGCTGATGAAGATTGTAATTGTAAAACTAGAAAAAATGAACATAAGTAGGTAAAAAGAGTAAATATTGTAATTTCTCCAAATTGAATATAAAAAGCATATATATGATTCCAATAAAACATGGTGGGACTTTAATGTAAATTAGGTGAGAGGATTCTAAAGTTCAGTGAAATGTGATCAGCAAGAAAACAAAATTCATAAATAAGAACAAAAAGGTATCAAGTAATAATGCAAATGTGGTGGTAGCACGTGCTCAGACAGAGCAGGCAGAGCAGGCAGAACAGGCAATGCCAAGGGCAGCTCCGACATGCAAGTCCACAGGACGTGATGAGCATGTGGCTCCACCACAGCCACATTTACTTAATAAGCAAATGATTTATTGCATAAATAAAATAAAAGAATAGCATGATAAAAGATAAAACTTGAATTTGGTACTCCTATCTTTCATCCAAAGCAAATTTCAAATAAAATACTTGGACTTAAAGACAATAAGTCTATCCTGCATCCCTAAGTGGACCTATGTGTCTGGCCTCTGTGGTAGAGGTTTTACCTAGACCCAGAGCAGCTTGATGTGCACGGCAGGGGGTTTGGGGGCTTAGTGGGGATTTCTGCCTGTCAACAAGAACTATACCTTTGGAGGGCAGGAATGCAGTGTAGCCCCGCCCACATTACCAATCTCTGCAGTTGTAGAAGGCTCCACAGCATCCAGCCTGGGTTCTACATGCAGGAAGAGGCCTTCTCCACTGGCATTAACAGCAAGGCCTGAGGGTCTCACCAGCATAAAAATCGGGTGCACTCCAACTGGTAGCGGGGCCAGCTCACAGGCCACATCAGTTTCGCTTGAGGAAATAACTTCACAACTAGCTTTGTTCACCGTGACCTGCAAGAACTGGGCATCTCTAGGGAAACCAGCTCCAGTAAAATGAATCAGCAGGTTGAAGTCACTACCTAAAAGGGGAGGGGGAGAGAAAGTGTCAAACGCCAAATCAATTGGTGCTAACACTCCATTTAAACAATGAATCCATGGCATTCTTAGGCAATGGTTGAAACTGGAAAATATCATCCTAAGTGAGGTAACTCATTCACAAAAGAACACACATGGAATGCAGTCACTGATAAGTGGATATTAGCCCAGAAGCTCTGAACACCCAAGACACAACTCACATATCAAATCATTCCCAAGAAGAAGGAAGGAGAGGGTCCGGGTCCTGGAAAGGCTTGATGCAGCATTGTAGGGAATTACCAGGACCGGGGAGTGGGAGGGGTGATTGTAGAATAGGCAGAGGGAAGAGGGCTTATGGGACTTATGGGGAGGGGGAAACTGGGAAAGGGAAAATCATTTGGAATGTAAACAAAGAATATAGAAAATAATTTTAAGAGGGGGGGAGATCTCACTCCACCATCAAATGCTCACTCCCTTTCTGCTTCCTCTCCCAAAACTGAAGAAACCTCCTGCTGACTCTGACATCTGCATTTATTATTCTGATACACAGTCCCCACCTTCAGTTTCTTCAAAAAAGCAATGGAATGTCATAACCTTATAAGAATAAATCAGTCAATAATAATGTAAAGGAAGTTTAAAATGAAGGAAAAATAATAACCACACACATATTTCAAGGAAGAAACAATGTCTGGGCTGGGGAGATGGCTCAGCAGTTAAGAGCACTGACTGCTCCTCCAGAGGACCCAGGGACCCACAAGGCAGCTCACAGCTGTCTATAACTTCTGTTCCATGGTATCTGACTCCCTCACACAGTCATGCAAAACACTGATGCACATAAAAGAAAGGAGCGGAAACAAACAATACCCTTCCCCTCACATGAACTAAAATGCAACCCCATCCCGTCTCTCTACTGAAGATGCGGACTGTACTCACTCCATGGCCTCTAGCAAAAATCAGTGAGTCTAAGTTTCATAATCTAAATCATACCAAGGGAGTACCACACTTGATCCACGCTGGGAGTCGACTCTTGCTGGTACTGGAAGGAACAGGAGCCTGAACAGTGGGCTGGTATGTCATTCACTTGTACAGCCACCTGGGGAACCGAGGTAAGAGGATGAAAAGCATCAGTCTGCAAGGGCACTCATGACGTATTTGTGACCGTTTCCTAAATTAAAATGTCTCTATGATTCATAGACTCATTTCCTTTTTTTTTCTATTTTCTCAGTGAAAAGTTCTTATATGAAAATGAATCATTCAAAACGTAGTAAATCTCAAAGTAGTGGAAGTGCTGAGATCCAGTTGAGCAAATAAATATGGTAAATATATGTCTTTCCGAAATAGGGTTCTTTTTGTGTTTCCCAGTCTGACCTTGCCCTACCATATTCAGTCATGTACAGTATAGGCGTGTGATAAATTCTCTTTCAAAAGTGTCCTCTGTCATCTGGCAATAATTTCATAAACGGAGAATGCACAAGAACATTTTATCACTTCATGAGAACTACGTTTTTCTCTTTGAGGAGCACAGACTATTAAGATAAGCACTGTCCTTCCGCAAGCATGGCAGACCAACATATTCACGTATTTGGCTGAAAGTTGGTTTTGTCCTAGAACGTGGTGAGCCCTTAAGTAAAGACTCTCCTTTTCAGTGCATCTGATGCCAACTCAAAGAATGTTTAGAAATGGAGACAGTGACAAGATATGACTTGACTGATTCTGTATGGTTTTTTAAATGGGCTAAAGGCAGGTCACATTCTATAACACTTCTGTAAGAAGGAAAGGCATTCTTGAGTGACATGGACAACAAAAAGCCCTTCAACTTTATTTGCAATGCTTTATTTTCAAAAGATAAAAGATAAGGGCAGTCAGCATGAGCAAGACAGCTCTCGCCACCAGATCCTAAGGGCTTGAGTTTATTCCCTGTGACCCATGTAAAGACGAAAGGAAAGAAGTTCCCCAAAGATCTCCTCTGAACTCCCACATACACACCAACACGTGTGCTCTCCCTCCCCACCCAACACACACACACACACAATAATTAATAATAATAATAATAATAATAACTATGATGATAATTAATACACCTAGAAAGATAATTATAATTATCCACTCAGTTTGGATGCTTAATAATTGCTTATATATATTGAGCTACACAGATACTCTATCTTTTGTACCATGATGATAGCACCCATATTTATAAAACTTATGGTGCTTTTAAAGAAATTATGTTTTTCATAGCACTTTGCAAATGCTGTGAAACAAACCACTCTTTAGAAAAAATTAGAAAAGGAGTCACAGTAGTTGAACCAATTGGCTCACACTGAATGCAAGTAAAGACCTTGAAATACATTTGGAGCTAGCTGCCACACTCACCTGAGTTTGCTGGTTAGCAGTAGCCAACATGTCTCCGAAGATGGGTCCAAGGAAAACTCCACCGTCGTATACCACACGCGCAGTCACAGCAGGATTCACCCCAGTTAGATTTTGATCAGAGACCTGAGATAGTTACATTTCTGATCAATTCTGCCATGGAAAAGAAATCTCATCTTGATGAGAACAAAAGGTTGAGTTTTTATTTCACATTACATTTGAAATAATCCCATGGTTTACATTGATAAGGAATTTTAGCTCATTTTTTTAATAACTAAAAAATTAAGCAAAAGTGGCTCATGGAAGCCACAATAAAACATGCGGATGTTCATTTGCAAGAAGAGTTGTCAAAAGGGTGGTGTGATACCCAAGTGGGGCTCCCCTTCTCTGAGGAGGAGAGGGGATGAAGGAGGGAGGGATTTGTGTGGGTGGGACTGGGAGGAGAGGAGGGAGGAGGGCTGTGAGCAGAATGTAAACTGAATAAAAAATAAATAAATAATTTTTTAAAAGAGGCCCAAAAAACCAGTATGTTAAGTACTGAGATATGCTGCTCCTCTGTGCCTCTCTGTCTTATTAGTTTATAATTTAATATATTAAAACAAAACATAAGAAGATGGTGCTTTGAGATCTGAGCCAGGATTACTTTTCTTCTTCCATTTCCCTCCAGGATTCTGACTGAAAAGCCATATATCTCATAGCGCCATATAGCTCAGGTAAAATTTCATCTTGGGCTTCACTTTTAAAATAAGCAAGTACTAGATGACCATTAGATTGTTTTGTAAAATGTTAAATATGCAAGAGCGTCTGCCTTTGTCATTACCCAAGGACAGCAAATGCTTTCCTCAACTCCCTCTGCCAGGCCATCTGCCTCATGATGTTCCAAGTCGACCACATCTGCTTAAATTATCCAATAACAGCTGTGGAACTCTGTGTGGCGGACACTGACCAACAGCTTCTCCTCCCATGCTGTTAGAAAAGTCAACGCTGGCTTTAATGCAATGAGCTCTAAGATGTAAAATGTATGCTGAAACCATCGAAGACAGATAGGGATTCTCCTCCCTCGAATACGCCAACAAATGACAAGAATAACCTTTGACTGTTTTCATTCATGCAGTCCTCAATTTCTTCTTTTTACAAAATTTCTCCAGGGTACCGAATCCATACCACAAACAATCGAAGGCTGGGTATACCTACCCTGATAAAATTGGGCAGATCCCCAATCTGAGTGGCCCAAGAAAGAGTCCACACATGTTCATAGCAGGAATTTAGGTCCTCTGTCACAGTGAAGTCACTGACATTGAGATATCCAGATGTGGACACATCAGCATTGTCCTGCAGTAGCTTACGAAGTTGTCTGGCAGATATGTGCACTGGAACATCTGTGAGGCAAGTGTTTTGATGCAGAAAGCGGGATGCTAATGAGTGTGCATTGCAGGTGTCAGCGTCAAGGATAAAAGAAAATAAATACCAGGATGCACGCTAAATGTGCAGGAGACCTTCAGAGTCAAAATATCACACAAGAGAACCTCTACCCTAGTTAAAAATTCACGTCTGTCTCCAGAAGTAGATGCCCATGTTTTGCAGTGACATACTTCCAACAGAACTATACCACAAACAGTGAACAGGCTGTGTCAGGAAAAAAAAAAGAAAAAAGAAAAAAGAAAAACTGTCTCAACTATCAACTTGAAATACAAGTTCCACACACCTTTGTAATGCTGGGAGTCTAATTAAACCTTGGCTTTTCCTTGGAAAAATTTAGCTGGTCCTGTGAACAGAGAAAACTTGGCCACTTTTCACAGAAAGTCGGGAAGGCATTCAGCAGCTGACACCCATAAAATGTAGCCACCCCAGCTGAGGAATGCTAGCATTTCGCTTTGCTCTCTCTATTAGAAGCTCCTCTAACCCTGACCACCTGCTTTCCTGTTCTGCATCCCCACAGAGAAATAACAAATCTCTGTGCTCCATGCTTTACCAAAAGTTTCCATTTCATTAGCCAGCCCCGACAGCCCTGTGAGGCCCTGTGGGCACCTTAGCGCCTACCTGAGGGATGAAGAAAATAAACCCTAATGATTCAAAAGCTTGCCAAGCCCGGTGAGGCAGGTTTAAATTAAAATGCAGGCTGCTTTTCACCTGCTCAAGAGCCTTCCTCTTGAATGCCACAGTACCCTGAAGGGTTAATAACATTCCACTCTGTTTCTATAAGACCCACCGTTAAAAAGTGTTTCTCTACATTTGCACATAATTTTGGGTCTGTCCTCATTCCAGAATGTTGGGTTAAGGCTGGCTTTCCTCCATGGCTTTACAAGTGTCAATGTGACACCAGAAAAGTACCTCTACAGATAATCTTTTATTTGTACAAGGTACAGATACCCTAATGGTTCATACCACAGAGACAAAGAACATTGTGGACATTGACCCGTTTATCAGACTCTGAAAAGCAAGGTACCTTCAGCTTTTCCTATGTTGTCTCATTATAGTAAAGACATTCAGGGAGACCTTTTCTCAGGAAATAGGATATGGGGACATGCACCAGCTATGCATAAGACCTTAGCTTCCCTTCCGAAGACTCATATTTCTATCAAATGTATCGATAACATTATTAAACAATATTGGAATCAGTTCTGCTATCCTATGCCTTGTGAAGAGTGGCCCTAAAATTCTCAATAGCACAAGGCAGTGCGTTTAACTATATTTGGCTCTGAAGAACTGGATGCAATGGGCGTTAGCCTGGGACATTCTAGAGAGAAGGTGACACATCATGGAAGCCTCAGTGTGGCTGGCTAAATTCCACTCCACCCCATCCCTCACCCCAATTGTGTAACAAAATCTTGTATGTCCTTCAAGACCCAGGCAGAGACAAAGGAAGCAGGCAGAGATTAAAGCAGCTTCGTCTAAGCAGTGGTAGCATCCACCAGGGTTGAAAGGGCCGGCCAGCACACCGTCCCCTAGAGCAGGGGCAGGTGGGGCCCTATGCACACCTTCACATGGGGGCTTCCGACTCCAGAACTAAGAATAAACTTCTGTGTCTCTGAGTCTCCAAGGCTGTGGTAATTTATTATAATGGCCTCAGACAGTCAACTTACCCCCTTTCCCATTCTACAAAATTAAAAGGTCAGGACCGTACAGAAGAGACTGCTTCTTCCCAGATCTTTAATGTTAAGACAGCCTCTTCAGATCCTGCATCCTAGCTGCCCAACTCACAGGCTATTGTGACGAACATGTACCCTGATCACCCCTTTACCAGGTATCACTGTATCGGAGAGGTGGAGGAAGAAGTATCCTCCCAAAGGCGGGCTTGTCCTCTGGAGTCTCTGTGCTGTCACCTCAAGCAGTTCAGATCCTTCTCCTGTTGCCTCGGCCGGCACATAGCTGTGACATATCAAAAGCTAAGCATTAGCCACATCAGCCTCAGGGTGTGGAATGCAGACCAAACCCAGCTCTTTACAAAGATGGTTCCGTACCCATGATTCTAGGCTAGGAGTTCCAGCTCCCAGACACTGGATGTTCCTTTCCCACCATAGCAGGAACTGTATGCTATAGATATCTGGCCCTTTAAGAATATACCACCGACATCGATCTTATGAGCACAGGGATCCAGAAAACAAGCACCTGCCACTCCACCTCTGGTTCAAAAAGGACATGGCTTTCTAGAGCCTCATTTGCATACCAGAGTCAATGTGCCCTGGTCCATCAATGTTCCCCCCAGTACCCACTGCTGAAGCATCTACTCCACCTCACTTACTTCCTATATGCAAACACACTGTTGGGCACAGCTCTGCTTTTGACAAGGAAATGTATCCAAATAACTGCAGCGTGACCTGAGATGGGGTCTGCCCAGCCACTGCCCTGAGCTGACTAGTTGTGTCCCCCTCAAACCCAAAAGTCACATGTTGAAGCCTAGTCCCCGGGGACATGACATGAGAATGGTAGACTTCTGAGCAGGCTTTTAGATGGTGAATGAGACTGGTGTTCTTTGTAAGGTAGGTCCCAGACAAACTGTCCCCTTTTCCACCATGGTCACAGGCTTCCAGAGGAACCCAGAGACTTGAGGGAAACTTGGAGTGGAAGTTCATCAGAAACACTCTGAGCGTGAACCTGTGAGCAGTAACACAAATCGGTTCTTACCATTTCATAGTTAATAACTATGTGTGTGCATGTGTGTATGTAAATTTATACACACACACACACACACATGTATGTACAGTACACATCCAAGGCATGGCATCTGGATTCTGATGATCCTGCTGAGTTTTAAGTGAAAGTTAAAAGAATAACACAAATGTAGTCCTGAAACTTCAAGGATCCTTAGAGGCTCCAGCAGCCAGGGAAGCCAGGGCTGTGATACTCTACTGCCATCTGCTGGTGCGTGCTCAGAAGTGCCTTTTTTTGTTGTTCCTTAAGCTGCTTGAAAGAATTCTAACAAGCTCAAATACAGAGGGACTACAGTTAGGGGTGTCCATGGGAAACGGTGTTTGCTCTGATCAGCATAATAACTAAACTATCATAAAACAAATTCAATAGAAATAGGTTCGTGTATTTAGCTCTGGGCAAGATAAATCATCCCGGCTAGGTCACTAAAAATGCAAATTTTTCAGAAGACCCTACCCCAAACCTACCAGGTCCCAGCAATTTGTCTATAAACAAAATCTCCATCAGAGTCTGATATGTCATACTCCTCCAGTTGAGATCAGTGCTTTAAACAGTGAGCTAGGGAGTTCTCCCACCCTAGCTGTACCCGTGTGCACAGAGCCAGCTGTGACTACTGAGGAGGGGGATCCATGAGGGAAAACCACTCCTTACCATGCAGTGATGAGAGGAAGCTCTGAGCCACATCCTGCCAACCAGGAGGCTATGCTGTAGACTGGAGGGACTCCCACCACAGACACTGACTCCACCACATTCCCACCTGGGCGGGCTACTCCAGAATCGGCCTGAGAAACTAAAAACCAGGGATCCAATTAGTACCTTATAACTCAAGATAGAGACTCTGGGAAGTGGGGAATTCTGGCTGGAAATGGTTGAGTCGCTCAGATCTCCAAGCACACTTAAAGCCTAGATTTCTCCCCACCTATTACCATCAGAGAAGCACGTGGGTGTCTTCTCTGGACTGCATTCAGCTTATTACCATGAAGGAAATGCAACGATTTTACATAGGAAGATGAAGATCAACTCCATAGCAAGAAGTAAAATAAAAATAAGCTCCCGCCAGCCAAACACCTCCTAGGACACCACTACATTCTATTGTGCAGGTGACAGCTACCCCTTCCTTCCCACAGCCTGGGAAACTTTAGTGACACACAGATGATCCTCCCTAGGAATGCCATAACCCTGCAGGATGTGCTAAGGGAGCTACCCAAGTGCTGGTTCACAGCGTGAGGTGATATGTATGCAGAAACACACAAATTCAATTCCTGGTTTTCCCACTCTGCTAGTCAACACAGGCTCTCCAGTGCTCGGAATTATAAATTAAGGACCATGGCATGTGTGACGAAGAAAAATCTTCATAGCAGGTAATTCAGAAAGACTGCAAGACCTCAGTGACCACAGATTATCGCAATATCCTTTGCCTTCCCACTGGGCACTGGGTAAAAGACAGCTTTCACGGTTTAGATTACAAAGAGTTCAAGCTCAATAACATGTTTGTCTTATTCATTTCCTTCATGCCCACTTTGTTTCTTGTCTGCTTGAGTTTGTTTGAGATGGGGTCTCTCTACGTAGCCTAGGATATCCTGGAACTTATTGTGCAAGACCGGGCCAGCCTTGAATTCACAGAGGTCTGCCCATGTCAAAGGCATATGCCACCATGCCTGATACCGCATGCCCAATTCTTGCTGCAACACTGGCACACAGTAGGTGCTCAATGCAATTACAAGCCCTGCTGAGGAGACAGTGTCAGGAAACTCTGGGTTCCATTCTTTCCCCCACATCCATGTGCACTGGCAGAGAGGAAGGGCTTTGAGAATAACCTCTCTTAGTCTGATTTCCTCATACAGAGATAGAGGGGAAAGGACAGCCTCAGGTGCTTTTGAGAGAACTACATGCAATGATGATGATGGGGATGGTGGTGGTGATGATGAAGGAAGCTACCACTGAGGATACAGAGAACTTCCATAGAGGCTGTTAAGTGGAATATTATGAGCATATATTGTACTGATCAGACAAGCAGTCAGTCATGACAACTGAGATCAGTTATGTAGTGTATATTGCTATTAACTAAAACTCTCAGGACACCAGCAGAGAGATCTGACAAGGAATGCTGCAAGCTGCTCCACCAATCCCAGCTTCTTTCTTGTCCCTACTCCGCCCCCTCCCTATCCTCATTATCTTTCTGCCCCTGGATGATTCTATGTCTTCTTGAGGTAAAAAGGTGACAGCAGTGAGAAAGAGGACTGGGTCCTTGACATCAAACAATGGCTCTCAACCTTCTGAATACTGCACCCCTTCAATACAGTGCCTTATGTTACGGTGAGCCCCAATCATAAGATTATTTCCTTGCTACTCCATAACTGTAATTTTGCTTCTGTTATGACCCGTACTGTAGATATCCGATAGGGAGGATATCTGATATGCGGCCCTGATGCAGTCACTATCCACAGGTTGAGAACCACTGGTTTTAAGTGACAAAGTGACATGCAGTGGAGAGGAGAGGGAGCAAGATGCCACCTGCTATCTAGTCTAGAGCTTCCCAATCATGTTTAAAGTGTGAAACACTGACCGGCCTGGCCCTCTGAAAACTCTGCACAGTACTGGGGATGGCAAAAGCCCTCCAGCCAGTTGTTTTTTTTTTTTTTCTTCTTTTTTTTTTCCTTTTTTTTTTTATTCGATATAATTTATTTACATTTCAAATGATTTCCCCTTTTCTAGTCCCCCCACTCCCCGAAAGTCCCGTAAGCCCCCTTCTCTTCCCCTGTCCTCCCTCCCACCCCTTCCCAGTTCCCCGTTCTGGTTTTGCCAAATACTGTTTCACTGAGTCTTTCCAGAACCAGGGACCACTCCTGCTTTCTTCTTGTATCTCATTTGATGTGTAGATTATGTTTTGGGTATTCCAGCTTTCTAGGTTAATAACCACTTATTAGTGAGTGCATACCATGATTCACCTTTTGAGTCTGGGTTACCTCACTTAGTATGATGTTCTCTAGCTCCATCCATTTGCCTAAGAATTTCATGAATTCATTGTTTCTAATGGCTGAATAGTACTCCATTGTGCCAGCCAGTTGTTTTAAGACACCAGCAAGCATGGCTCGTCACCTCAACCTGCATCTAAATAGCATCATTTTCAGTGTGTCAAAGCAAGGCTTGAACGGCTTGCAGTGACTCGGTGTGCCCCCAAATATTCAAAGAACACTTAAACCAACAGAGCAAACAAACAAACAAACAAAAAAAAAAACGGAGTTTTCATGCACACTGAAGATGATATTAAAAGTCTTCAGGGGGATCACAAGATGACTTAGCATTAGAGGCAACTGCCACACGAGCCTGGGGTCCCAAGTTCAAACCCCAGAAACAACTCAAAGGTGGATAGAGAGAAACAGCACTCAAAGGTGTCCTCTGGCCTCCACGAGTACACCATGGCATGCACACATGTGTGCACATGTACATGTGTGCACATGCTAGCACGCACACATAAATAATAAATAAAAATAAAATTTAAATTTAAAAAGACGATATGGTTTCAAAGTTGATCGTGCTCTCATGCGCCATCTGCAATGTCTCTCACCCTTAGGTCTGCAACTTCTAGGAGAAAGGCTCAAAAGTATAGAATTCCAAAAGACAGTGTCATCTTCTCTCCATAGACTGAGGAGCTAGGAAATGGGGAAGAACTGAGCCCAAAGGCCTAGGAAACAAAATTGACAGAATAGAAAAGGGAGCAAAGGTTGGAAGGCTGGAGGCCCTGAGAGAACCTGGACCAGCAGCCTTGGCCATCAGTGCTCATGCATGGCCAACCTCAGTGAGACTCATGGGGTGAGCTCTATGTTCTGAGGAGCAGCAGGCAGCATTGACAGGGGAAGAACACAATCCCAGAGAGAGGCTGGAGGACACTCTGTGAGGAAGGACTCAGAACTGAACTCAGACTGTGTGGCAGGAGTCTGGGAGGACAGAAGGGATGAGCTGGTCCCTGCAGCACCAGCTGCCAATCGAGAAAGACACAGATCACATCTTTAGCCCATGTACAAGAGCAAATATTGAATATCGCTTCTAGCACTGTATATGACAGATGCTATGGCCAAAGGAGAAGGAAAGACCCTGCTAGCCTAACATAGCAATAACCACAACGTTTATATTTTGTAAGTACTTCTTTGGCCAGGAGACATGAAGGGTAACTTTATATTAATCATTAGTTAATCTTGATTCCTTTATTGGTATAATCTTTATTGTACCCATTTTACAGATGGGGAGAATAAATTTTCCAAGCCAGAAAGTAGTAACATGGGGAGAAGGAGTCCAAGCACAAAAAAAGGATGAAATTATGAGATAAGCAGAAGACAGAGACAGACAGAGACAGAAAAACTAGCTAGTGTGTAAGGACACATACTCCCAACCCCATCTGCCTTCAAACCAAGGCAGGTGAGTTGAAGAGTCACCCATTCTCTCCTTTGGGGGAGGGAGGGAAAGCAATTACAAGTGTGAAAGTTTGAGAAAGGCATTGGACAGGCAGACCCAAGAGAACAGCAGATGCGGTGATCACCTGTTATGTTGGTATCTGCAAGAATAATTTCATCCACATACAGCAGGCCTGCCTCTGGAACCATGGGGAGGATGTCAATCCGATGAACCAGCAATGGGCTGTTTGCCAGAGAAGCCTGGAGACCCTCAGAGTGGCATACACATGTGTCCCAGAGGTTAATGCAAGTGAACTGCCACCTGCCAAAGCAACGAGAAGGGCCAATGGGCAAGGCCTTCAGACCTCCTCCTTAAGAGCCTGACAGGCCCTATACCCCGGTCTCAGCCCACCTTCATCTACAAAATCAGGGGATACAAAGTCAGTCAGTCAGTCGTCAGTCAGTCAGTCAGTCAGTCAGTCCGTCACTCAGTCAGTCAGTCAGTCCGTCACTCAGTCAGTCCGTCACTCAGTCAGTCCCTCAGTCACTCAATCACTCAGTCAGTCAGTCAGTCAGGACAGACACTAGGCATCAGCAACACTCTCAAGTAACAATGTAATGATGCATCTTAAACAGACTCCATGCCAGGCTCTAACCACAGGACCATCCAGCTATTACTGTCTCATTGAAGATTAAAACAATTTCAAGACCCACAAGAAACTTCTGGATAGAAAACAGAGCAGGGTGCTGTAATTTTATTATAGACCCGCTAGCAGGATGTGCAGATTCTCGAGGCCTCAGTTCTCCTCGTCTCTCACGTCAAAGGATGTCTTGAACATTCTGTCCCAAATGTGATGCTAGGATTCTCTTAGATTCCTTCTATATCCATGACAGTTTCTCTTAAGTGAAAGTGCTTTGTCAGGTAGAATAATTTCAAAACCCCACATTAGTATCTAAGGACCAAATGGAATACTCAGTACCTCACATGGTGACAGCTGATCCAGGACCCACCCACACCTTCCCACCATGGTTACCTCTCAGGGTGGGGTTCTGTAACACTCCAGTCACAGGTGATATTCTTCATGATATTTTGAAAGCCAAATAGGAAAGAAACAGTCACGTCCAGGGTCCTGTTCATATGGCCTCGGTATGCAAAGCATAGCTGTGGATACCAAACATGCCCTTCAGTGTACACTGCGGGAAGCTTCAATACAGACACTACATGAGGAGAGCTTACTGCGTGCTATGCAAGAGTCTAGGTGCTGCATTCCTCCGGCTTCCAGTCTAGCAGGAAGCGTCAAGCATTGTTCTTGACTTCCTCCACGAAGCCAGAAAATACTAGACTAACTACTTTCTCTGACGACAAAAAGAAAATGATAATCGATGGAGAGCTTTTTTCGAAGTTCAGTACGGTGCTCGGTGATAAGGACTTTAAAGTGCATCAATTATAAGCGCCCTGCTTTAACCCAGGCACGTGTGGGCCTTCAGCAAGTCACTGTTCTTCCTTCTGCTTTCATTCCCAGCACGCCTGACTTCTAGACTCAATACAAAACCAAAAGGATCTGGCATGAAGGGGCTTTGAAAAAGGGATTTCTAACCTCTGCCTTCTTGCCTTTGAGAGAGCAGGGTAACCATTGGGAAAGCTGTCTTTTACAGGATTGGAACATTTAACAGCATCCCTAGACTCTGCTTACTAAACGTCAATAACAAGTCTCTCGTTATGACAAGTAAAAGTATTTCTCTGCATTTCCGACTCTCCCCTAAAGGGCAAATGTCCCCATCGGCATGCCCCCACAACAAAGAAGAGGGTGAAGATGGACGGGTCCCTGCCTGAGCCGGTGAGCCCACCTCCCATTACTGCTCGACTAGGAAGGATGTAGGTTATCATGAACTCTGCTGTCCCGTATTCTGCTATCGCATACAGTGACTTTGGTTTCCAGAACCAATGAGCCACACCTATTTATGAAGATGGAAGAGGTGCCAAACCAAGAATGCAAGAAGTCCTCAAGAGGGACTAGAGAGACGGCTTAGCAGTTAAGAGCAATGGTCGCTCTCCCAGAGGACATGGCTCCAATTCCCAACGTCCTCATGGTGGCTCTCAATCATCTGTAAATCCAGTTCTAAGGAAGCTGACACCCTTTTCTGGCTTCCGCAGTTACCAGAACACATATGCAAATACATACACAAAAATTACCTATACACATCTAATAATTTTTTTTAAAAAAGGTTTTCAAGAATTGGGCTAACTTTCCTAAACCAGTAAAATTATAATCTAATAATTACAAAAAATTATCATTTAGTAATAATTATGCATTCTAAATAATTATCCTTATACCACTGATAGCTCCCATCCCTAATCAAAGAAGCATCTTCCTGCTGCAGACAGAGACTGTCACAGAAATCTAAAACTAGTCAAAAATGCAGAAAACTGACCACAGAGTACCCAGCCTGGGATCTACAACATGACCCAACCCGTACACCTAAGGCTCAAGAAACATTTTGGAAAGGGGGGCAGAAAGATGCTAACCAGACACAAGATGGTATCTTTTATATATGACTGGGTTGCTGCACCCATGCAATCCCAATACAGTTGCCTAAAAAAGGCCTGCATGGTGACAAGACTAGGTCCCCTTCCAAATGTGGGCAATGGAGACCGCACAGGCGATTAAGGGCTGCTGGGAGGGGGAAAATCTGTCTTCCTCAGGGACCAGCCCACTGATAGGTTATCCAATCCCAGGTAGTCAGCTCCAAACACATATACACATAGGAAATACTAAATGGACTCTGAAGGAAATGTGTGCATGTGCATGTGTCTGCAGTAATTAACAGAACAGGTTATAAATTTGGGACGGAGTAAGGGAACACAAGAAGAGTTGGAATGTGGAGATGGTAGAGTGAAATGCATAGAAGACAGTATGAATTTTTCAATTAAATAAATAGAAAAGGGGGTGGGCATATCCATCAATCCACTAGTTACATTAATTACAATAACAAAAATGATAACTACCCTTGACTGAGTCCTCTCTACTGCAAAATATTTTACTATATTATTGTACTGATCTTCACCACATTCTTGAGAGCTGGACCATAACAACCATTTTAGAGATGAGTAAGTTAAGACATTATACTCCAGTAATGTTATACTCCAGTAATGTTATACTCCAGTAAGACATTAAGAGCCATAGGCTGTAGAGTTAGGCTTCCAAATCAGAGTTCATTTATAACACTTGCACTGTTTCTCAAGCTTAGATAGCAAAGAAAACATCTGACCAAATAAAAACGTCCATAGGCCTTCTAGCTAACAGTAACCTTCCAGGTATCAATACGAAAGTAGGATCCTGGAGATGTAGCTACGAAATTTAAAACATCAGCTCAAAATGTACTGTACAAATCACTAAAGTCATTCCCTTGTGCTTCCGTTATTTTGGTTCAATCCCAAGGAAAAGTCCCAACCTGCCAAGCCCAGAGACATGAGGATGGACACTCACATACGGGTATCGATCCAGCTGATAGCCCTTGCTGGCAGCCTCGGGACTTAAGATAAGATGTCGAAGTTGACCAAGGCTGAATCTGCCACAGAAGGGTTCAGTCGAACTGGTGAGGACCCCATCAGACCTGGAGCCTTCTAAGCCTGTATAAAATTCAAATGCATAAGAACACAGGCAAAGCCATGAAATACAACAGTGTCTGCACAGGAAATGAACTCAAGCCTAGAGTGAGATGGGAAGAATTCACAGGCTTTGCAACCCCCAACTGGGAGGTTGCAAAGAACGCACCCCAAGCATCTCCCTCCCTACCCTTTCTGGCTGCCACAGAATATAGATTACTAATACCATTTTCTCTGTGTGCCAAGATATGAAAAACTATTGAGAAGCAAGAGAAAGGGTAATAGCAATGGGAAAATATTCTATTTATTTATTTATTTATTTATTTATTTATTTATTTATTTATTTATTTATTTTATATGTATGTGTGCCTGAGTATATATAAGTGTATCGTGTATGTGTAGGAACCAATAGATGTCAGTAAAAAGAAGGTATCAGATGACCTGGAACTGGAGTTCCTGCTGGGAATAGAACCTGTGCCCTCTGCAAGAGGGGTCAATGTTCTTAACCACTGATCCATTTCCCTAGCCCCTCAATAAAACTTTAGTTCACTTTCAGAATCGTTTTTAGAATGCATTGGCCGATGATGGGTAATAAAGCACATTAGCACATTTTAAGAATTTTTGTCCGTATTCTTATATAATGATTCTTTTGTATCAGCTAGAAATGGTGGTGCACACTTGTAGTCCCAGCACCTTGGGAAGCTGAGGGAGGAGGATCACAAGTTCAAGACTAATCTAAACAAGTCAGTGAGGTCTTGTATCAAAACATTATTTTTTTAATTAACAGGGTGTTGATATAGGAGCATCTTCAAGGCCATGGAGTTTAATCTCCATCAGCACACCAACAAAAATCACTGATATGCATTTCAATTTTGAACTAAACAAGATTTTTTTTAAAAAAAAATTAATACATATTTTTGCCATACATACCCCATTTCTTCTCCCCAATTAGAGTAAACTCTCTAGATGGTGTTTCTCACCACTGATCTACCAGGAAGAACGCACCCCAAGCATCTCCCTCCCTCATGCAAAGTTACTCTCCTGGCCATTCCACCCAGAGACAGTGAGCACGTTCTCATTGGGCTCTATTTGCACTTTAGTCAAGAAATAGAGCTTGCTCCTGTGTTATAAGAAAGAAAAGGAGGACGGCGATAGAAGGAAGGACCAGAGCTGGTCAACGCAGGGGCCACCTTGCTCAAATCCAAGCCGCAGTAGAACATGAGCTGAAAGGGGCATCAGGCTGCATCTCACCACAAGCAACTCCTCGATGGCGGTTTGGATCTATCGAGATGAATAAAAATGCAGTCGCTCAAACATCAGGCCTAAAGGCCACCCCTAAAATCCCCTCACTTCCCTTCATTATTGGAAAAAAAACTCACCTGCTGGGCTGTGGCATTTGCAGGAACTGGCTGGCTGGAGACATTGCCCCAAGTAAGGAAAAAGTCTCCTTTACCTGACACGTTCAACACCTAAAACGTCAAGAGACAATGTTCACTGCCGTGCAGGGACTCCAGTCAGAGAGTCTGTCTAGGGAAAGAGCTCCTCAGAGGGCTGTTTCCATATTACTATGGTTTCAATTTTCTAAATACAGATGCTCTAGAAATCTCCGGAAAACAGCACCACCATCGATCGAGACTTTTCTTGGAATGACATAAATGATAGGGTCCGTGTTCATCTGTGCTGCTTTTTCAAGAGTATTTTGACATAAAAGTGGACAACTGCAAGTCACACTTATGAAAGGATGTGACACAAAGGTGGCCACTGCCCACCTCTCTTTTTAACCTTCTCAGCAAACGCTTCCTTGAAGGAGTGGCCTGAGGCAGAAGACAGCACATCCCATGCCCCTCCCTCACAGGGGCTCATCCCATCTCTACTGTGCTCCTGACAGGTGTGCTCTCCTGGCCACATTTTTGCTTTCACCCTGATGTAGGACTTATGAATCATTTGCCCTGTTTTGCTTTTCTCAGTAGTTCTTTATGCTCCTGTTACTACTTAACCAGAAGCAGCAGAAAGTGGAGTCCACACTCATTCACCTCTGTATAGAAAAAGGGAATGACAACAGAAGTTATATTGCTCAACGAAGACCTGGGTTCAATTCCCAGTGGCCACAGGGTGGTTCACAACTATCATAACTCTAGTCTCCAGCTCTAGGGAATCCCATACCATCTTCTGGTCTCCATAGGCACCAGTCATACACACAGTCCACAGATATATATTCAGGCAAAATAATCACACATAAAACAAATCTAAAAAAAATTTAAAAACTTACCTAGAATTCAAATATTTCAAAAATAAGTCAGCAAGAAAGATAATCTTATTATTAAAAATACATGTAAGAACTGTATTCATCTGGCCAGCGCGATGGTTCAGTGTGTTAAAGTATATGCTGCTGAGCCAGACAACATGCTGGGTTGGAAATCAGGGACCCACATGGTTGAAGGAGAGAACCAACCCTTTCAAGCTGTCCTCTGGCCTCCACACAGAAGCCCTGGAACCCGCACATGAACACATAAATAAATAATGTTTAAAAATAAAGAAAAGGAGTTGTAGACTTTACAGCCCTGTATCCCGTATCTATGGCAGAGGAATTGCAATTGTGCCTCGGGTTTCCTTATTCTCTGCCAGATGTCCTACTGAGGAAGGTTCCTCTCTTCCCGTGACTCACTTTTCCAGGACTGGAAAGACACACAAACCTGTATTTCTGGAAGTCTCTGGGCTCGGGCTCGGATCTGGTGCTTCTCCAGAAGGTAAGTGTTGACAACATCTGGATTCAGCCAGGTGTTGTGGATCTGGACAGCAATTCTCATCCCCTTGCTGGGCGCTATCCCATGATGCTCTGCTTCCAAGTAGTACTTGGCTCCGCCCCGTAGTTCTAGCTTATTTGTCTTCTGTTGCCAGTTCCCTTCATTCCCATTCAGCTCCCAAGAGTCAAACCAGTCAGCAGTGCCAGCCCCTACAGAGGCCACTTCTACCTGTGCCCAAATAAGCCAATCAGGATCAACAGTATGAATCTTCCATGCAGTTTGTTCTCAAATAATGAGCATTTGAAAGCTACCAATCAGACATTTTTAAGCTATCATTTTTTTTCCAACAACTCAGTCCATTCACTTTGGCTCTGTGGCTGTTTGCTTCTCCACTCCACTTCCTTCCTCTCTCTCAAGTGCATTGTACTTGAGTTAGAATGTATAAGTTATATTTAGGAACAGCCCCTGTCCTGATACCCTATGTCTGTGTGAGGCTGTAAAAAGATAGTATTAAGCCTTTGAAAGACATAGAATGGTACTAGCTCATCAAAACCCATGACATTCTCCAGTAAGCTGATCTCAGAGAGCAGACTAAGGATATTGTGGGTCTCTAAAGGCACAAGGCTCATAGAATTTCCCTACACAATACTAACCCAAAGGGTGGGAAAAGCACAAGTTTTAGAGTCAAACCAATCTGATTTTCTACTGTGAACTCTTCTCTTATTATCAAGTGGTCCTGAACAGGCCATACAATTCTCCAAAAGCTCATTTTCTCATCTAGAAAGTGGAGATATGCATATTTCACAGAGATACATATTACTAGCAAACTGTAAAAATGTAGCATGACACTGGGCTCACACTACCATTATAGTAATCCAAATTGCTTTGCAGCAATTAATATCCATGGTCAACCATGCAATTTGTTCTCAAATAATGAGCATTTGAAAGCTACCAATCAGACATTTTTAAGCTATCATTTTTTTTCCCAACAACTCAGTCCATTCACTTTGGCTCTGTGGCTATGTTTGCTTCTCAACCACAGAGTGTGCTTTACAACCACAGGACAGGAAAGCTTGATCTTTGATCCTTTCTTCTTTCAAGGGTGAAGGACGATGAGCCAAGGGAAGGCAACCCAGAGACGGTGAATACCTTAGTCCTGGGCTCCTCTGAAGAACTGAAGCGCAAGGAAGCTTGACTGTCTGCCTCAATCCAGAACGTGTAATTGTTCGTCTCTGGAGCCACGAAGAACCCACTGAGCCGTGCTCTGTAACACAGAACACAGAATCAGTTGAGACTAAACAAGGCCCAGATCCCTGAGCCGGCATGTAGCAGCTTTTGCACTGGAGTCTTCATTATGGAAATGACAAGAAAAAAAAAACTGACTCTTATACCACAGGATTATTCTGAAGATTCTATAAAAAGCAAGCACACCTGTCTGATCTCAGCATGGCTTTGTCTCCACACACCTGCTTTGCAGTTGGCACATAGCTCTTGGCAGTTGTATCATCTCTCAGACAACCATGACCATAGCACCAGACGACAATGTGGAGGTTTGGCTGAGAAGAGCACCTATCTCCAAAGCAGATTTGGAGTTACAGGAAATATGGGCTTTGCTCTCTATTGGGTTGTATAGCTACAAAAGGTCATGTGATCATCAAAATGACAGATACTGGCTGAGAATGTTGTCAAAGACTCCTTGTGTTGAACTGGCCCATACAACAAATGACCCTCTAGAAATATCATTGCTTTCTTCCCTGTATCCTAGCTGTCCTGAAATAGTCAATATACCCTTGCTATGGATTCCCAGTCTATAGCATACCTGAAAGGTCTCCCTTCCTTTGACCAAAAGCCAGATGGAGAACTGGCATTAGGAACTATCTGCCACCTGTACCCTGGGGTGGCTTCAGTCAGCTCCATATCCTTAACAGCATCTCCAACTTCAAAAAGGAGTCCTCGATTGCCTGTAAGACATATATATCCCATAACCACCAGACAGTGTTCCTCCTCACAACAAAGACCCCACTCAAATTATGGGGTTACAGATGCTTTCTGGGATGGTATGTCACCAGAGACCAAGATGAGGTAGTCCTGTGAGAGACTCTGTAGGGACTAGGAACTGTCTAGAAAGAAAGAAAAAAAATCCCTGGGTAGAAGGTAGAATATTGGAAAGAGCAACCTAATGAGAAACATTAAGGAGAGCTTTTCTCAGAGAGAGGAAAGAAGAGAGAAGGAAGACTTTCAGCTGCCATGCTACAGAAGAAGGACACATCTTGGAGAGGGCATGAAGGAACAAACACTGCTGTTCAGAAAGGTGGCCTGTGTGCCGGTAATGTGTGACATTGTCTGACTTTGTGCCTTCTAAAGCTGAACTTGAAGGCCTGATTCAGCCTGCAGGTTCTATTTCATAAAATTCCCTTTTTCAGAAAAATTGCCAGTCCTCCGGGTTTTCAAGTATCATGACCTCAATGTATAGACCCACACTCAAGGCCAATTGGTGGCATAGTTTGATTATGTGGTATTTTAACTGATGTTATACTTATATATTTATGTTAAGCAAACCTTGAGGCAAAAGGCACTGATATTGGATACCTACCTTGATCAATATTGGACAGTCATCCTGGATGAGCATTAATACTCTAGATGTACTTAACTGTGTATTCAGATTTGTGGTCTATCATTTACAAGGTGTGAAGTTTGGATTCCTCAATACCCTGAGTCTCCATTCACTCATACATCAAAATAGGGGTGGTAAGAACTAGAAACAGTAGTCAAAGAGTATAATATCTGGAAGTAGAATAATTATTCAATAATTGTTGCCTATTATAATTATTATTATAAACTAGTACTGTTGTTCATTAGCCCCTAAAATGGATTGTAAAGACAGGATAAGCAGAGAATTCAAATATTTAACTCTGAGATTCCCAACCTCTGCCCTGTTGCTGTTTTAGTCTGGGCAGCTCTGTTGTCGGGCTGTGCTGTACACTACAGGATGAACTGCATCCCTGGTTTGAACTCACTAGATGCTAATATCATCTTGTCCCCTGAGGCCAAGAATCAGTCATGTTGGATAAGCCCTGCTTGGAGTGGTATTTTGCCCTACTTCCACAGGACAAACGTCAATAGCTTTTCAAAAAGGGTATCACTTACTCAAATAGCTGCTTTCCGGAAATGATCCTACCATGAATAGAGCATCTAAAGCATGAAACACTCAACAGGGGAACCACCTTCTGCTTCCTGACGCAGGAAACACACTTTCTCTACATTACTTGTTTCAGTACTTTGGTCTCCTTGGATGGGAGCTCTCCTCAAGTAAACACTGGCAATCTGGGAGCTCCAGAATTCTCAAGACAGACCTTTTGCATCTCTCTCTACACAGCAAACCTTTAGGAAGGTTTCACGCCTGCAGGGCAATTTTGCCTATAGGTGCTGAGCTTTTCGAATTGACTGGCTACATCTGTGAGCATTAGGTCAGTGCCTCACACACAGACCAGCAACCTGTGTTGACAGCGCAACATGCCAACCTTCCTTATCCTTAACTGCACTGGAGTCCCTAGTGCTGATGCCTAGCAGAAAATGTGGGAACTTCAAACAAACGAGGACAGGTGGAACCTGCTGCTTTGCCTTCTCTGTTGCTGTCTACTGGAGGCAGATGCTGGTGGCCATGTCACCGCACATTCCCATTTGTGATATCAACAGAAAAATGCCCACAGGGGAAATAGACAGCATTTAAATATACTCCACTGTGCCTCTCTCTGACCTACCTACTGCCACTGCTATGAGCACAGAAGGGCATGCTCCACTGCTCCTGTCTCCCCGGCCAATAAACAGACAACGGCCTGACCAAATGAAGAGAGGCAGTTCGGGGATTCCATTCAGTAGCCACGGTGTCGTGGTGGCAGTTATGTTCTTCCTGAAGTCCATTGCTTAGACATATGGCTGGGGCCGGAATGTAGTGCCACTCAGGAACAGAATACAGCTAAGAGATTCTCTTATATGATAGGTTTGACCATGGCATTGAGGATCCAATTAGTCACACTGCTGAGACAGAATTCAAGCATGTTTTCTTCTACTTCTTGGATCCGTAAGACAAAGCATGACAGTGGACAGAGTTTGCTGAGCAGCCTGAGTGATTTTCTTACCTGCCTGAGGAGCAGTGAGCCTTGCCTGGTTTCCTGGAGCCCTGGTGGTGCACTCAATCTTCCGGGGAGACACATGTCTAATATCACATGGGATGCCTAAGGAGAATTTTTAAATCTCATAAATACACCTGTAAATAAACACACACACACACCACCATGCCACACCACACCATGAACCCACACACGCCACGCATGCACACATGTATACACGCAATGCACGCCACCCGCACCATGCATGCACTCACACATGCGCACGTGGAAAAAAAAGCTGAAAAGGGTCCTGCTGATGTAAAGGGTGGGGTTTAGATAGTAGCAAAAGTTGTCACTCTGACCGAAGGAGGTCAGGAAAGGGACTGTGCAGTGAGCAGGGGATGCGTGTGGAGCAGTGCGTGGCCGGCTGTGAGCAAGCAAGTCACACAAAGCAACTCCATTCCTGGGGAGGTGTTGACCCTCTTGCTCTGTGGGGAGGGTAAGTGCAGTGTGAGTGTGTCAGCAGCAGCCCTGTTAAGGCCACCACACGGTTTCCCAAGGGAACTCTCCAGAGGAGACTGCATAGGAAATGCCCACCTGCTCCTGCCAAAGATGAAGGGAAGGGCACCCTTTGGGGTAAGGCAGATATGTTTTCTCTTCACTTTATCCATAGGACAGATAGATATGCACATATGCTGAATCTTCCTGAAGGCCACCCTGTCAATGTGGCACATGAGCAAGATGATGGGACAAAATCCCACCTGGTTGCCAACACATACAGGCAAAGACCTTAGAAGATCAGATATCAGAAAGGACAAAGGGGGGCTTATGTGACTTTCAGGGAGTGGGGGACCAGAAAAGAGGAAATCATTTGAAATGTAAATAAAAACTATATAGCAAATTAAAAAAAGAAAGAAAGAAAGGACAAAGGACAAATCCAGAACCAATGACAGGGCTTGGTATGGCGGGCAGACACCTTCCAGCAAGTCTGACAGCCTGAGTTTGATCCCCAGGATAAGGAGAGAATTCACTCTGAAAAGCTTCCTCTGAACTCCACAGGAGTGCTGTGGCACACATTCACACACACACACACACACACTCATACACCCACACACACTGCACACACATATACTCATTCATATGCATAGACACCATACACTTAGACTCATACACATACATACACACCACACACATACACATACACACCACACATACTACAGACACTTAACATAAAAATATACTCATCCACATCTATACACACACTAAATACATACATACATACATAAATGTATGTTTCAAGTGTGAGACAGCCTCTCCTCTCAGCCATAAGCTATAAGAGATAAAAAAAAAAAAAAAACAAAAAACCCTACAGCATTTAAAACTGAATCATTTTCAGCCATTTCAGCATAATTACCTGCAATGGTAACCCGGGCAGAAGGGTCAAAAAAATCTCCTGTAATGATGATATCTGTTCTTCCCCCAAGGCTCCCAACATTTGGAAACACAGATAGGATTTCTGCAAGCATTTATAAAAATGTAAGTTTCTAAATATATAACGTGATGTGACCCAGAGAAACCACCACCGCTTAATTCTTACACTGCAAGTTAAACAACAGCTGAAGTTTTTCTAATAGTCGTTTTCAATGCAAATAATAACAAAAAGACTATAAATATATATTGTACAGACAGGATCAGTAGTTATAAGGAAGGCCACTCAGTATCAGCAAAGGTCCCTGCATCTCTTATGCTTTATTATGAAGTATGTCTCTTCACATCAAAGATTTAATTTAACATTGGGAGAAGAGCAGGTTACACCGCAGGGAGAGCTGGGACTTTCCTTACCCAGTCCTTTGTTCTACCCAAGGTGCATGCAATGTCCTACCCACTCTTCCTTCAAGCTGAATCCCCTATAGCAATGTGAAGCACACCCTCAAGGATTTCATGCTATCCTTTCCTTAGTTTTTTAATCGTGTGTGTATGGGGGTAGGGAGGTGTTGTGCTTACAGAGGCCAGGAGATGACATCAGATTATCTTGGAGCTGAAGTTATAGGTCATTCTGAGCTCCCTCCCATGGGTGCTAACAATTAAACTCAGGTCTTCTACAAGATCAGGATGTGCTCTTAACCACCAAGACATCCCTCCAGCCCTTCAACCTTTCCTTAGATATTAGTTTAAAATCTGATTCCTTCCAGGGGAAAGAAGAGTTGTTCTCTTTGATAAACTAAGTATAAACATATATGTATTCATAGTATAATGTATAGTGGACATGTATTCAGACATGACATAAACTAAATGTATTTGCACAGGGGTTGGTCATGAATAATTATAACTTCAAAGTAGGAATCATTTTTCTAACCTGCTTTGCTACTAGACATCGTAAATGAATAAAATGCATTTGAATTACTCTCACCTCCCACCCTCTCAACACCCTTCCCTCCCTACAAATCCTTTGCCCACAGTCTAATCTTCTTGCTTTGTTTAGTGACCCACTGATCTTAACCAAGGTCATCTGTTTGACCAGACATTTAATACTGTCCACTAGCACTTGGCACATTCATCGATGGGTCTAGAAATGAAGACAATGCCCCCACAGGCTTCCAGAACTTTTCAGAATCCAATAATTATACTCCATGATTGCAGGCAAGTCTCGGGCAGGTCCAGTGTGAATTTAAGATGGTGGTGACTTTACCATGGCTGGAAGTTGGCATTATATACCCCTCCTTCCTATCTCTGGGTCTTACATTCCTGCTGGGCTCTCTTCCACGGTGTTTCCTGAGCCTTGGAGGAAGTAGTTTAAGTGTCTTATTTAGAGCCAAGTGTTCAGCCAACACTTATTGGCAGCATCTGGAGCAGCCGTGAATCTTCGCATTCACTATTGTTCACTAGGAAGAGAGGCTTCCTGGCCTTTTAGAACAGCTGTAGGTAGCACAATCTTTTTCCAGCATCCACATAGGGCCTACTCCATTACATTAGGAATATAACGAGGAATTCAGAGTAGTCTCTTCCTTCAAGCACATGACGATGGTAAGGAAGTGTATGTATGTGGGAATATAATTACAGTAGATAATTACATACAGGTCAGCAAAATTAAAGAGGCTATGAAGTAGAGAGAGGCTTAGGAGTAGATTGGGATACAGAGTATGTGATGGCTAGTGCCCAGGGAGTGGTACTATTAGAAGGTTGGAGTAGGTGTGTCACTGTGGGTGTGGACCTCTGCTAGCAGCCTTCAGATGAAGATATAGAACTCTCAGGTCCTCCTGCACCATGCCTGCCTGGATGCTGCCATATTCCAGCCTTGATGTTAATGGACTGAACCTCTGAACCTGTAAGCCAGCCCCAATTAAATGTTGTCCTTTATAAGACTTACATTGGTCATGGTGTCTGTTCATAGCAGTAAAACCCTAATTAAGACAGAGTAGAGAAAAATGGTTTCTGGATATAATATCTGAACTGAATCTTAAAGGGTGGGTTTAAACTGACTAAGGAAAGTGGAACATGAAGATGTACACCTAGTGTAGTCCTAGCACTGGGAAGGCTACAGCAATGAAACAACAAACTCAGGCTAGCTTGGGCTATAGAGCAAGACTGTTTCAGGAAGAAAATTAAAAAATAATAATAGTTGACCACATAAAAGGGAGAGGGGACATCGAAAGCAAATAATAGGTAGAGTAGGGAAAGGTTACAAAATGCTTATTGGTGTTGCTAGAATATGCAGAGGTGGGGATGAGAGTCAGGGAGAGAGGAGAGGTAGGAAGAATGGGGAGGAGAACCAGTGAGCACGGAAGCACATAATAAGGAGATAGACATTTAGGCTGTCTCACTGAAGATGTGACTCCCGTAGAGCAGTTCTCAACCTGTGCGTTGCAACCCATTTGGGGGTCCAATGACCCTTTCACAGGGGTCTCCTAAGACTGTCCTGAATATCCAATGTTTGCATTTATGATTCATGGCAGTAGCAAAATTATAGTTACAAAGTGGCAGTGAACATAATCTTATGGATGGAGGGTCAGCTCAACGTGAGGAACTGTATTAAAGGGTCACAGCAACCACTGCTCTAAAGACTGTGCACAGTGAAGAAGTGCCGGGTGTGTGCTTGATATAGACATTGCTTGTAACTGTGTAGAACACGGATCTGCAGGGGATCAACATTGTCAGATCCCCTGACAAGTCACGAGAGCAAGCTATACTGGAGATTATGGACTCCCAATTGCACAGAGGTTATAAAGATAAAATAGATGTGTCAACTGGATGTAGTGGTACAATCCTTTAATTCCAGAAAGTAGGAGGCAAAGGCAGACAGATCTCTGAGTTCGAGGCCAGCCTGGTCTACCAGGCATGCTCCAGGATAGCCAGGGCTGCAAAGAGAAACCTTGTTTCCAAAAACCAATAATAAAATAAAATAAGTGTCTTATTTAATAAATATGTGGGAATAGAATGAAGAAACTTGTTATTCCATGACCATGATAATAAAAAGGACAAAGAAATGTTGGGTAAATTCAAATATTCTTCCTCGTTAACTACTTTAGCCAATCTTTGGAAGTAAAAGGACAAGCACCACCTTATTCGTTTCTTATAGGTTGAATTCAGGCTCAGAAAAGCTTAGAGGCTTAACCACACCGGAGTACTTGCTGAGTGCCAGCCCTAAGAGACTAAGTCCCAGACCCTTACGGATTCTCCATATCTCCAAGGATCCCTCCACTATGAAAATGTTCATGCCTCTGAGTCTTCATCCCAAGAAATGTAGGACCACAGATAAGGTCAACCTACTCATCCAGCCCATCAGAGCTCCAAATCACAGCAGAATCATAGAAGCCTGAGTCAGGGTACCAGAGACAGTATGCTCCCTGAACGGCGTTGGCTAAGTGCGTGAGGTTTTCCATTTGCAGGGATCTTTAGATAAGTTGCGCCCACTCTTGACCTGCTTTTCTCAATAGTAACACAAGGGCAGTATTTCCTATTCTTTAGCTCAAGGAGGTGAATATTGGGATTATATGCCAAAGACTCAACATATGTAACTGTCTTGTTGCTGTCTGTAGCTGTATCCATCAGTATGGATGCTTCTTTACAACTATTCTCAAACACACCAGGTAACTAACTACTTAAGATAAGAAAGGCAAGGGTCAGAATTCAGCTCTAGCAGGATGAGCTGTCTAGAGTACGAACAGTCTTTGTCCCACCTTCTAGAAGATGATTGCTTTCTCTTTTGGAAAGGGAGGTTTTTTTTTTTTTTTTTTTTTTCTGCTTCTAAGATCTGAACCTACCTCACAGACACGTTTTCAGCATATCTGTGATTGTATCCCAACCCAGACACTGGGTGCTCTCTTTAAACAGCCAACTGCCTACTAGTGAACTGCAAGTCCCCGATTTCATGTGAGTTTCCAGTTTTCATTGTTCGCCCTTTGGTATCAGAGTTTGCCCATCAGAGAGTAGCACCATAGCTTAGCATCAGAACAGGCAAGTCATAAACCAAACTTATGACTTATGGCTGTGAGAATAACCAGAAAGAAGTCCAATTATATTTTTAAGTACCACTTTCCTTCTGTTACTTTTCAGAACATACAGGAAGGCACAAGTCCTCTTTGTTTCATTTAGTCTATAGTTATATCTTTGTGTCTACAATTGAGCCTCCTTGGATGTAGTCAAAAGACACTTGACAGTGTATCTATAAACAACAGATCATATCTGTATCAGTTAGTGCCATAGAATATACTGGTGCTGAAACCTTGTCATGTTAGTGAGATCGGCAAGGCTACTGTAAGGGCATATACAACACACAACACATATATTTATGGTGATGCCAGTGCATATAAATCCACTATACTCCATTGGAGAAAGAAGAGAATGGGAAACAGAATAACTACAATTATGAAACTGCCAAACAACAATAAAGTATTAAAATTCATTAAAAGTATAACACAAATATGTACAATCTATATTTAATAATAACATTTAATTTATTTGCCTTTGTCTGCTTTTTATATTATTCCTATGCTTTTTCTGTTATTCTACAATGTTTACTCTTGTTTATAAAAAAAAAAGTTCACTGTAAAAACAGTTTGCTGTGCTACACTGATGCCAGCCTCATGTGTGCTGGGTTTACATCATCCCTTGCTTGCAGCACGAGTCCACCATGCAGCATCTGCATTTGTGTGCATGCAAGCTGGGGAGAAAGTATAAGAACTGTAGCATGATGTCTCAGGACATCAGCAATCAGTGCAGGATTTTAAGCACCAGAACTGATTCAGATACAAGCAGTTTACCTTTAACCAGAACGAAGGGGTCGTGTTAATAGTCACAGAAAGACTTCCAGAAGAAGAGCAGAGTCTAAGTTTGAGTGCACTGTGAGGGAAGGAATGAAGAAGACAGGATGAAGGGGAAGATTACCTGGGTGTGTCTGGTACAGGAACAGCTCCTGTTTAGCACTGATCAGCCAGGCTTCCTTATGCACCATCGACCTCCAAAGGAAAGCAAAGGCTTTTGATAAAATGTCACCTACAATTGCATTTTTGTATAAACCAGCTTCTCAAAAGGGGGTTCATAAAATAACCTCTAAATTTTGACACCAGATCCTTTTGATAACCACAAAGCAATATCAATGAATATAAGATTGTTTTCTCATAGAAAATTACTGAATGTATTGGAATAATCTCTATTTTGTCAGAAGGGTTAAATGCAACAGGAAATATGAATGGGCATAAGGCCTAATACTGGGGAATGTTCACTAGATGGATAAGCTAGATTCGTACAATAGATAAATGGACACAGTAGATTCCTACAATAGCTATTAGATACAATAGATTACTACAATAGAATAGATTAATTTGGTTCTTGAGAATAGAGAAAGAGAAAACAAATACGTACTTTGAGCTATATACTCATATTTAATATGTTGATATAATCACAATGAAACTAATATTAAACAGTGAATGTACTTTGAAGGACAAAACATCTGCAGGAACAAGAAGTAAGACACACAGAGAAATCCAGAATCTTAATTTATCTGTGCCTCCAAAAAATGGCGAAATATGAATTCTTTCCCTCTTGAAGAAGGCAATTCTTATAATGACACAACATGTCTCTGGAAACTGTTACCCACAACACACACTCACACACACACACACACACACTAACTGCAGTCGTTGCACTTTGACTGAAGGGCTAGTTCTTAAAATTCTGTATCATCCCAGCATCACAGAACCGTCTGTGATACCCATAGGTCAGTCAGAACACAATGCTCTCTCAAATGAAAGAAATCCAAGAGAAGTTTGCTATATCCTACTGGGGTGTGGTTGAAATTATAAAGGTTAAAGGACATGACATACACTGGATATTACAGACAATACAAGACTCAGGCAGATTTGTCTACCCCAGTTACTCACCTCCCTTTGTTAAATACTGAGAAACTAACATTCTGGGAACCTGAAACACAAAGAAACACACAGTAATATGTGTGCAAAGACTGTACAGGACTCTCCTGAGCCAGGACACCCTTGGCCCAAAACTCCAGTACCATCATTACTGTACAAGCCTGGAATTTCTTTCATCTTACCCAGGTAAATCTTTCAGAGAATCAATACCCATGACTTTCATGAAGAAATGAACACATGTATGGCAAGTAAAATGTTGGGCTTAGATTTAGATGAATCCTAACACACTGATTGATATTATCAGCATGATCACTTGGAAAGTAAAATTACTGATTGTGACAATGAAATTAGTTTACACAGAAGTTGCTTTGTGCAGTGTTTTCAGAAGTTATTTTGGTAGCAATTATTATTCACATAATACCGAATAAGAAATATGGGGGTTTTGTTCCTTTCTAGATACCAAGAAATAAATTATTTCCTTTAAAATGATAATCCTAAAACAGACCAATGTAATCGCCTTCCACACGACACTGCACGGTCCCCAGGCCACGCTCCTCCTGGATGGGAAAACTGTGGAAAAAACATACTGAAGTAAGAATAACCAAGCAGATGCTTAGAGTTCCCAGCTCTTTAAAGAAAATAATGGATAAAAGTCAAATTAGCCAGAGGAAACCGATACATACTGGAGGTATCGATAGTAAGGTTAACAGGATAACACTAACTGGAGCTGCCAATACATATTACCCATGGTAAATATACAGTGCAACAAACAAAATTTAACTTACTCCTAGTTTCTATTTAGTTTTCTCTTCCCAAAACTCTATTTTATGACAAATATAATAAAATGTATCAAGAGGCATGACCTAAAAACTGACAATCTCAGGCACATGAATAGAAGACACTAGAAAGAAACTATAACATAGAATTTGGCTCCCCTAAAAACTTGTCCCAAGAGCTAGGCCATAGCACAGAATTCTTCTAATAGCCTCAGAGCAAAGTTAATCCACCTAGTTGAAAGTGAAACAAGAATCTAGCCTAATTTTGGCTGTATGACCTAAAGCACATATACACTCATTTTAAAACGTTTCAGAATGGGACTTTATGTGGGCAAGACTACTCATAGCTAGCTCTGAGTTTGATTAAGAGGGCCTGTCTCTTTGACTAGGGTTGGAAGGAGATCTATTATGATTCCAACACATCCAATTTAAGCATACCTGCACATACATGTAAAACCTCACACATGCATACACACTTATAAGCATGCACACATAAACATGAACACCAGTAGCATATTAAAAAGGGAAAGAAAAATAAACACGTTTCAGGCAATGTTTGTTTTCCTGGTCATTATAGTAACAGTGGTTACTACATGAGTTCTGAAGATTTCATAATCATACAGGGTTACAGGCCCAAGTCCTCCCCTTGCTCTTCAAGAAACTCTGCCTCATCTTCAAAGAAAGACTGATAACCATATATATATCACTATTACTGACTAACTTCAATGTAGCCTTGGTGTGGGGGTTGCCTTTAGTAAGCAGTACCTTCCCATTTCCACAAAAGGTTGTAGATTCTCCTTTACTTTTTATTTTCTATTGATAACCAAACATTTCATCTTTTCCAGTAAGCCTAAAGAGAGAAAACTACTACATGTGATTCTTGTTTTTTTGAAATGATTAATGTATGTGTATGCAGTTGTCATATGGAAGAAAGTGAAAGCACACACATTCACAAGAAAACAGTAACAACAGCAACAACAGAAGTACTCACCAGCTTCCTGTCTGCCGGTTTATAAGAGAACAAGGAGTAATCCATTTGTCTTCTCCAGCTTCCAGGATCAATGGGCTGGATTGGAGGGGGGAAAACAGAAACAAAGACAGAAACAGTAGTGCAGTGTTTCCAGTAAACATGGCTGCCAAGAGGCAGAATGTTATGAACTTTCTCCTTTGGCCCTACCAGGTAGGTACCATTGCAGGGGACAGTGAAGACCATAACTTTTCCCCCAGAGAACAGAGGCACCCTCATGGCCCATGCTTCTGCACTGCACACAGAACTTTTACAAACCCTTCCCCATATTGGCCATGCTTGGTCTGAACAGTTATTGTAGACTTTGCATCTTCACTGCCCCTTTTAGAAGTTGGATCCCAGATGGAGGCTGAGATAGGTCTGCACCGTGGAGATGGCATATTGGCTAAGGATGTACTTGGACATTCTGTCTATTGTAGAAACCCATTTTTTAATTTAAGAAGAAAAAGAGGTTGATAACTTCTTAATAGTAGAAATAGAGAGAAGAATTAAAAAGATGGAGAAGCTATAGGAAATGCCTCTAAGACATTCACTCCGGGGTGAAGAAAATTTTAAACACTGTGTATAGACACTATGCAGTTGGTTAAATAGAGAAATAATGTTTCTTCTGCCTTAAAAATCCTCACTATAGTTACTGGATTTGTTGAGGGATAGCAGTTGCTTATGACTTCCCATGAACTCTGGTCTTCTTCTCCCCAGCATGGATGATTTTATAGTAACATTTTATACTTCCAATGTGTCCATTGAAAAAAATCATGTTCACAACTAATCATTCCAAAAAACATTACAAACTGCACAACTTTTAATACCTGAATTCATGAATCCTTCCCTGTTTGGTAACTGAGCCCATAGTTCCCTCTCATCCCACCAGTAGGACGTCTGAATGAACAAGTGGAAAATAACCAACTAAAATGAGAGGTAAATGGACTTTTGTGTTTATGTATCACTTTAGAAAGAATTTACCCCCAGGGTGGAGAGAGGGAAGGGTAAGAATCAAAAGGAAAAACCCATGGATATAGATAGTTACAGTACAATTCACACAGGGTCTAGTCTTTATTTGTCAGAGAAAGGAAGGAAGGAAGGAAGGAAGGAAGGAAGGAAGGAAGGAAGGAAGGAAGGAAGGAAGGAAGGAAGGAAGGAAGGGAGAAAGGAAGCAAGGAAAGATGAAAGAGGAAACAAAGAAGGAACAAAGAAACAAAAGAAGGAAGGAAGGAAGGAAGGAAGGAAGGAAGGAAGGAAGGAAGGAAGGAAGGAAGGAAGGAAGGAAGGAAGGAAGCAAGCAACTTAATCTGCCAGCTGCAATCACATTCACAAAGTAAGAACTGAAATCTGGTGGCCAAACTGCAGAGAAAAAAAAACAGCAGTTCTGTGTCAAGTGCTTACAATTTGCTGCAGTAGAGAAAGCTGGCCCCAGGATGCCATCTAGCACATATGTAACACAGGAACAAACATATGCTTACCCCTCCATGTAGTCCACATCAGGATCAAAGGTCTCCAACCGGCCAGCGATGACCCGGCCGTACACGTGCACTACTTCTCCTGTTTTAAGAAGAGTTAGATCAAACTCCAAATGTATAGCATAAATTCTGTTTGTGTTTGTTTTGTTACATATATCCAACAAAGCACAGGTATATAAAGTTTAATAAATGATATTAATGTAAAATGAGTGCTAGAACCCAGTGGCCAGGGTTATATACCAGAAAAAAAAAAGGATATGTTCAAGGAGACAGATATGCATCTTTTTTTTTCAGTAAGAATGTTATACAATGTATGCACACATTAAATACCATGTGGCATCCTATATGCAACGTGATGCATGTGTGTTTTAGGTGTCATACCCCAGTCCTCATCAGAGAAGCTTCCTTTGGTAGTAGACAGGGATTAGCACAGAGATTTACAACTGAACAACTTGCAAAGGGTAGGAGTTTCAGAGTGCTTAGCTCTTTGGGGGGATGCCCATCTCACACCCCTCTCCCAAGACTCAAGAGTCATTGTGTAAGAGGGAGAGACAGGATGATGAGCAGGAAACACTGTTTTCCAGACAAACCGAGGCAGCTGCACAAGCAAACTCATGGTGCTTGTGGAGGCGCCATGCAGAAAACCTGTGCAAGCTCAAAGCAGACAAAATGCCAGCATGGAGTAAGGCAGTTCAGCATGAAACTCTATCCCTAGACACAGAGCTATTGGCAATTGATAGCTGCTGGGAGCGGGGAGTAAATTTTCTTTAAGAGTGATGTCCCTGCCCTGCCAGAGCCTTACACATACAGAGGCAGATGCTAGCAGCCAACCATTAGACTGAGCGCAGGGTCCCCAATGGAGGAGTTAGAGGGAGGACTGGAGGAGCTGAAGGGGTTTGCAGCCCCATGGGAAGAACTCTGATGTCAGCCAACCAGATGCCCCAGGACTCCCAGGGACTAAGCCATCAATCAAGGGAGTACGCATGACTCCAGCTGCATTTGTGGCAGAGGACTGCCTTGTCAGGCATTGGTAGGAGGAGAGGTCCTTGGTCCTCTGAAGGCTCAATAGATGCCCCAGTGTGGGAAATCGAAAGGGGGTAGGTGGGAGTGGGTTGGGCAGAAGGGCATCCTCATGGAGGCAGGGGTGGGAGGAGGGGTTGGGGATTTTCTGGGAAGGGGAAAACCGGGAAAGGGAAAACCCCGGGAAAGGGAATAACATTTGAAATGTAAATGAAGAATATATTAAATAATAAAGGAAAGGAAAAGGAAAAGGAAAAGGGAAAGGGAAAGGAAAAGGGAAAGGGAAACGGAAACGGAAACGGAAACGGAAAGGGAAACGGAAAGGGAAGGGAAAAGGAAAGGGAAAGGGAAGGGAAAAGGGAAGGGGAAAGGGAAGGGAAAGGGAAAGGGAAAGGGAAAGGGAAAGGGAAAGGAAAGGGAAGGGAAGGGAAGGGAAGGGAAAAGGGAAGGGAAGGGAAGGGAAAGAGAAGGGAAAAAGAAAGGAAAGGAAAACGGAAAGGGAAAGGGAAGGGAAGGGAAGGGAAGGGAAGGGGAAAGGAAAGAAAAAAGCATGGCCCCTGGGAAGTCAATCATGCACCAACGGAAGGCCACACACCCAAGCGTATATGGGCAGCACAAATTGGACTTGGGGTGTGTGTGTGTGTGTGTGTGTGTGTGTGTAAGGAAATAAAAAAGAACACAAAATTGGGTAGGTAGGGAAGGAGGAAGCAGATCTGGAAAGAGCGGGTGTGACCAAAATATATTACATGAGAATCTCAAAGAACTATAAAAATGAGAAAACAAGCCAGGTGTGGTGGCGCATGCCTGTAATCCCAGCACTTGGGAGGCAGAGGCAGGTGGATTTCTGAATTCAAGGCCAGCCTGGTCTACAGAGTGAGTTCCAGGACAGCCAGGGCTATACAGAGAAACCCTGTCTCGAAAAAACAACGAGAAAGAAAAAGAAAGGAAGGAAGGAAGGAAGGAAGGAAGGAAGGAAGGAAAGAAGGAAGGAAGGAAGGAAGGAAGAAAGAAAGAAAGAAAGAAAGAAAGAAAGAAAGAAAGAAAGAAAGAAAGAAAGAAAGAAAGAAAGAAAGAAAGACAAGAAAGACAAGAAAGACAAGAAAGAAAGAAAGAAAGACAAGAAAGACAAGAAAGACAAGAAAACAAAATAAAAAGCCATATGAAGAGGTCATGTCACACATTCTGATTGGTCTTCTGGTATCCTACGTAGTTTCCGTAACTCTAAGTACAAAAGATAAAAGTCCCTCACGAGCCAAATGGACAGGAACTAAAACCAAGCACAAAACAAGTGAGAGAGTTAGGGCTAAAGTCTGTATAGTGGGCATATGTTGCTCACTGAGCAGAGACAGGGCAAGCCATGTACAATGTCATACACCTATAGCCCCAGCTACTCACAATGTTCAGGCTTAGCAATATTATAAACTAGCTTTACAGATGAGAGAGCTATTTGTTGATCTAGTAAGACCTCAGCTATTGCCTCTCGTACTCTTTTAGCTTCTTTCTTGCCCTATTGGGCTCTTCCCTCCCCCCCTTTCCCCTTTCTTCTTCCCCTCCCCCTCTCTCCACATGGTCATGACTGGCCTCTACTCCTCTACTCTCTCCTTTTCTCTGCCTTTCTCTGCCTCTATTACCCTCTTAACTTCCCTTCCCTATGCCCTGAATAAACTCTATTCTATACCAAAAAAAGAGAGAGAGAGAGAAGAAAAGAAAAGAAAAGTAAAGTAAAGAAAAGAAAAAAAAAGGAGAAAAAACCTCAAAACCTGAAAAAAAGGATGTCTCTAAGATACTTGTGGTCACTGCATCCAGAAAACTTTTGAGTTACTCCATGAGCAGTTAAAGATGCTAACCACCACCAGCAGCAGCAGCAGCAGCAACAACAACAACAACTGTGTGTTCTTTGCATGCTGTTCTGCATGTCATTAGTAAGAGGGAACTTTCATCTGCAGTAATTGCATGCCTAGCAGTGACCCTGTCAGGTGAATAGTGAGATACTTAAGGACTGAGACAAAGGTCACAGAGTTTTCAGAAGGCTGGAACCTCAAATTCTCTGCTGCTGCTAAAAATATCTATCAGGTGTTGACAATGCCACATCACTGGTTTCCCAGCCCCAGATACTCAAGTTTTGTTATGTGCCACTTGAAAACGATTAGCAGATCACAGACATGAGAAGGTCCTGTGGGCTCTTTGGTTGTCTGTTCCCAGACAAAGAAGCCAAACAGAGGCTGACAAATGGGTGAAGTAGAACACAGTGCCAGGGGATTCTGCGTCACAGAGAAGGGCTGTTAAGCACATACAGGAATCCAACTACCCATAAAATAGCACGCCATCTCTTCTGTAGCCACCTCCTCCCGCATGTCCCTAGCTGCTACTCTGGGCAAGCTTCCCAAATGAAATGAGAGTAATTGTCCAGAAAGTGATTGTGGAGGTGCAGCCATGTGCATCGTGCCTCGAGGGACCAATCTGACAGGGCCAGCCACCAATCGCCTCCCCACCTCCCCGAGGTAGAAGAGACAGTGCAGAACTCCGCCTCAGCGAGACAAACTGGCTTGACAGAGCTGCAGAGCATCTGACATCCCACTCTCATCTCCCATCGCTCCTCATTCATCCTTCATCACAATAAGGTCTCTGCCACCTAAACCGGAGCTTTCTGCACTCAGCAGCAGGAACCCAGATGTCTGCGCGGAATTCCCACAGTGTGCATCCCTTCTCATAAAACATGATCCTGTCTCCGTTACTCAAACTAATGAAATGGGTTGCATTTGTGAGAGCTTCGTGCCAATAAGACAGTGCCAAATTCTTGTTCTTTAGAGGACAATTGAAATGCACACATACACGTGAAATATACACATTCTGTCTACACACACATACCTCGACATACAAACACTGTCTATAACCCAGATATTCCTTCTGATTACATTAACTAGTCAACCCCATCAAAACAATTAAATCAGATTACGCATTCTGACAGAATCATACCTAAAAACATAGCACCTTGGCTTGGCAAAGATTGGGTGGATAAAAAACAAAGAACTGGCCTCCCGCCAGTCAGTTACGAGGGCTCAATATTGGTTCTCGGTCGCCAGAGAAATCAGACTGAGGTACGCAAATATAACCTGAGACCAACATCGTGGGGGTCTAAGCCCGACGGGCGTTGGCCTGCACCCAGGCCCTGGGCTGATCGGGGGTCCACCCGGGTGCAAACCCGGCCAGGAGGTTTTTTTCCTCCCGGGCCGGCGCGCGCACCACCACCATTTTGCCTAAGGGAAGCCAGGGAGACCTAGCAGGCAAAACCAAACCAGCTAACAGGCATAGCCCGAGGCAGACATAGCAGGGGTCTCAGACGGTCAGGCCCCGGACTGCCCCCAGGTCCTGGGCTGCTCGGCAGGCCATCTGTGTGCTGACCCAGCCAGGAGCTTGTTTGCCTGGGCCGGCGCGCACCACCGCCATTTTGCCTACGGGAAGCCAGAGAGACCTAGCAGGCAAAACCAAACCAGCTAACAGGCATAGCCCAAGGCGGACATACCAGGGGTCTCAGAGGGTCAGGCCCTGGACTGCCCCCAGGCCCAGGACTGCTCGGTGGGCCATCTGTGTGCCGACCCGGCCAGGAGGTTGTTTATCGGGGCCGTTTGCGCACCACCGCCATTTTGCCTACGGGAAGCCAGAGAGACCTAGCAGGCAAAACCAAACCGGCTAACAGGCATAGCCCGAGGCGGACATACCAGGGGTCTCAGACGTTCAGGCCCTGGACTGCCCCCAGGCCCTGGGCTGCTCGGTGGGCCATCTGTGTGCTGACCCGGCCAGGAGGTTGTTTATCCGGGCCAGTTTGCGCACCATCGCCATTTTGCCTACGGGAAGCCAGAGAGACCTAGCAGGCAAAACCAAACCAGCTAACAGGCATAGCCCGAGGCGGACATAGCAGGGGTCTCAGACGGTCAGGCCCTGGACTGCCCCCAGGCCCTGGGCTGCTCGTTGGGCCATCTGTGTGCTGACCCAGCCAGGAGGTTCTTAGCCCAGCAGACTCTCCCAGCACTCTCAGGGAATTCGCACATGCCACCATCCTAGCCACCTGACACACCCAATTAACACCCACAGCTGAGGGGAACTTTGCACCGACATTGGCCTGCCAGGCTTTTGCCTAGACTCAGGGCCTGAGCAGCTAGGCTAGCCTTGTGTGCACCAACCCGGTTGGGAGTGCTGCTGCCCAGATCAGCCTGGGCGGCAGCACCACATCTCCAAGTCTGCAAGTGGCTAGCTGGGTTTCCGGGCAGCCAGCTGGGAGAAGTCAGTGTGCTCCAGTGAATCCAGCGGGCCCCAGCAGGAGCCTTCGGGTGCCTGCTTTGGGATCTGAACAGCCTGGGCAGCAGCACCCTGTCTACAAACAGTGCAGGAGGTAAGCTGTGCACCAGAGGCCAACTGGGAAGGGGCAGCTTGCACTGGTGAGTCCAGCACTGACAAGACAAACTAACACCAGTGAGAACTAGATGGCAAAAGGCAAACGCAGGAACGTCACTAACAGAAATCAAGGCAATATGGCAACAACTGAACCCAATTCTCCTCTACCAACATGTCCTGGATACCCCATCACACCAGTAAAACAAGATTTGGATTTAAAATCACTGGTCATGATGCTGGTACAGGAACACATGAAGGACATACTTAAAGAAATTCAGGAGAAAATGGATCAAAAGTTAGAAGCCCTTGCAAGGGAAACACAAAAATCATTGAAAGAAATCCAGGAGAATACAAAAGCCAACAAGGAGGAAATGCAAAAAACACTTAAAGAAATACAGGAGAACTTTGGTCAACAGGCTGAGGTCATGAAAGACGAAACACAAAAATCTCTTAAAGAAATACAGGTGAACTTTGGTCAACAGGCTGAGCTCATGAAAGAGGAAACACAAAAATCTCTTAAAGAATTACAGGAAAACACAAACATGCAAGTGAAGGAGCTAAGCAAAACCATCCAGGATCTAAAATCAGAAGTAGAAACAACTAAGAAAACTCAAAGGGAGACAACTTTGGAGATAGAAAGCCTTGGGAAGAAATCAGGGGACAGAGATGCAAATATCAACAACAGAATACAAGAGATAGAAGAAAGAATCTCAGATGCTGAAGATTCCATAGAAACCATGGACTCAACAGTTAAAGAAAATGCAAAATGCAAAAAGCTTGTAACCCAAAATATCCAGGAAATCCAGGACACAATGAGAAGACCAAACCTAAGGATTATAGGCATAGATGAGAGTGAAGATTTACAACTTAAAGGGCCAGCAAATATCTTCAATAAAATTATGGAAGAAAACTTCCCTAACCTAAAGAGAGAGATGCCCATGAATATACAAGAAGCCTACAGAACTCCAAACAGACTGGACCAGAACAGAAATACTTCCCGTCACATAATAATCAAAACACCAAATGTTCTAAACAAAGAAAGAATACTAAAGGCAGTAAGAGAAAAAGGCCAAGTAACATATAAAGGAAGACCTATCAGAATCACAGCAGACTTTTCACCGGAGACTATGAAGGCTAGAAGGTCATGGGCAGATCTCATGCAGACTCTAAGAGAACACAAATGCCAACCAAAACTACTATATCCAGCAAAACTCTCAATCACCATAGATGGAGAAACTAAGATATTTCATGACAAAACCAAGTTTACCCAATATCTATCCACAAACCCGGCCCTAAAAAGGATAATAGGAGGACAACACCAATAAAGGAGGGAAACTTCACCCTGGAAAAAGCAAGATAGTAACCTTTCATCAAACCCAAAAGAAGTTAAGCATTCAAATTTAAAAAATAACGTCAAAAAATGATAGGAAGTAACAATCACTATTCCTTAATATCTCTTAACATCAATGGACTTAATGCCCCAATAAAAAGACACAGACTAACTGAATGGATACGTAAACAGGACCCTACATTTTGCTGCTTACAGGAAACACACCTCAGGGTCAAAGACAAACACTACCTTAGAGTAAAAGGCTGGAAGACAATTTTACAAGCAAATGGTCTCAGGAAACAAGCTGGAGTAGCCATTTTAATATCAGATAAAAATTGACTTTCAACCCAAAGTCATCAAAAGAGACCCTGAGGGACACTTCTTGCTGGTCAAAGGAAAAATACAAAAAGAAGAACTGTCAATCCTGAACATCTATGCCCCAAATGCAAGGGCACCCTCTTTCGTAAAAGAAACTTTATTAAAACTCAAAGCACACATTGCACCTAACACAATAATTGTGGGTGACTTCAACACTGCACTTTCCTCAATGGACCGATCAGGAAAACAGAAACTAAACAGGGACACAATGAAACTAATTGAAGCTTTGGACCAATTAGATTTAACAGATATATATAGAACATTCTATCCTAAAACAAAAGAATATACCTTTTTCTCAGCACCTCATGGTACCTTCTCCAAAATCGACCATATAATTGGTCACAAGACAGACCTCAACAAATATAAGAAGATAGAACTAATCCCATGCCTCCTATCTGATCACTATGGAGTAAAAGTGGTCGTCAATAGCAACAGAAACAACAGAAAACCCACATACACGTGGAAACTGAACAATACTCTACTCAATGATACCTTGGTCAAGGAAGAAATAAAGAAAGAAATTAAAGACTTTTTAGAACACAATGAAAATGAAAACACAACATACCCAAATCTATGGGACACAATGAAAGCAGTGCTAAGAGGAAAACTCATAGCCCTGAGTGCCTCCAAAAAGAAAATGGAGAGAGCATACATTACCAGCTTAATGACACACCTGAAAGCCCTAGAACAAAAAGAAGCTATTTCGCCCAGGAGGAGGAGAAGGCAGGAAATCATCAAACTCAGGGCCGAAATCAATCAAGTAGAAACAAAGAGAACCATACAAAAAATCAACAAAACCAGGAGCTGGTTCTTTGAGAAAATCAACAAGATAGATAAACCCTTAGCCAGACTGACCAAAGGGCACAGAGAAAGTATCCAAATTAACAAACTTAGAAATGAAAAGGGAGATATAACAACGGAAACTGAGGAAATCCAAAAAATCATCAGATCCTACTACAAGAGCCTGTACTCAACACAACTGGAGAGTCTGGAGGAAATGGACAATTTCCTTGACAGATACCAAATACCAAAATTAAATCAGGACCAACTAGACCATCTAAACAGTCCCATAATGCCTAAAGAAATAAAAGGAGTCATAGAAAGTCTTCCAACCAAAAAAAGCACAGGACCAGATGGCTTCAGTGCAGAATTCTACCAGACCTTCAAAGAAGAGTTAACACCAATACTCTTCAAACTATTCCACAAAATAGAAACAGAAGGAACACTACCCAATTCCTTCTACGAAGCCACAATTACGCTGATACCAAAGCCACAAAAAGATCCAACAAAGAAAGAGAACTTCAGACCAATTTCCCTTATGAACATCGATGCAAAAATACTCAATAAAATTCTTGCCAACCGAATCCAAGAACACATCAAAACGATCATCCACCATGATCAAGTAGGCTTTATCCTGGGAATGCAGGGTTGGTTCAATATACGGAAATCCATCAATACAATCCACTACATAAACAAACTCAAAGAACAAAACCACATGGTCATTTCATTGGATACTGAAAAAGCATTTGACAAAATTCAGCATCCCTTCATGCTTAAAGTCTTGGAGAGAACAGGAATTCAAGGCCCATACCTAAACATAGTAAAAGCAATATACAGCAAACCGGTAGCCAGCATCAAACTAAATGGAGAGAAACTTGAAGCAATCCCACTGAAATCAGGGACCAGACAAGGTTGCCCCCTTTCTCCTTATCTTTTCAATATTGTACTTGAGGTACTAGCTCGGGCAATTCGACAACATAAGGAGGTCAAAGGGATACAAATTGGAAAGGAAGAAGTCAAACTATCATTATTTGCAGACGACATGATCGTCTACCTAAGTGACCCAAAGAACTCCACTAGAGAGCTCCTACAGCTGATAAACAACTTCAGCAAAGTGGCAGGTTATAAAATCAACTCAAGCAAATCAGTGGCCTTCCTATACTCAAAGGATAAGCAGGCTGAGAAAGAAATTGGGGAAATGACCCCCTTCACAATAGCCTAAAACAGTATAAAGTATCTTGGGGTGACTCTTACCAAACATGTGAAAGATCTGTATGACAAAAACTTCAAGACTCTGAAGAAGGAAATGGAAGAAGACCTCAAAAAATGGGAAAACCTCCCATGCTCATGGATTGGTAGAATCAATATAGTTAAAATGGCCATTCTGCCTAAAGCACTATACAGATTCAATGCAATACCCATCAAAATCCCAACTCAATTCTTCACAGAGTTAGGAAGAGCAATTATCAAATTCATCTGGAACAACAAAAAACCCAGGATAGCTAAAACTATTCTCAGCAACAAAAGAAAATCTTGGGGAATCAGTATCCCTGACCTCAAGCAATACTACAGAGCAATAGTGTTAAAAACTGCATGGTATTGGTACAGTGACAGACAGGAGGATCAATGGAACAGGATTGAAGATCCAGAAATGAACCCACACACCTATGGCCACTTGATCCTTGACAAAGAGGCTGAAAACATCCAATGGAAAAAAGATAGCCTTTTCAACAAATGGTGCTGGTTCAACTGGAGGGCAGCATGCAGAAGAATGCGAATTGATCCATCCTTGTCTCCTTGTACTAAGCTCAAATCCAAATGGATCAAGGACCTCCACATAAAGCCAGACACTCTGAAGCTAATAGAAAAGAAACTGGGGAAGACCCTTGAGGACATCGGTACAAGGAGAAAGTTTCTGAACAGAACACCAATAGCGTATGCTCTAAGAGCAAGAATTGACAAATGGGACCTCATAAAATTACAAAATTTCTGTAAGGCAAAGGACACCATCAAGAGGACAAATCGGCAACCAACAAATTGGGAAAAGATCTTCACCAATCCTACATCAGATAGAGGGCTAATATCCAATATATATAAAGAACTCAAGAAGTTAGACTCCAGAAAACCAAACAACCCTATTAAAAAATGGGGTACAGAGTTAAAAAAAGAATTCTCACCTGAAGAACTTCGGATGGCGGAGAAGCATCTTAAAAAATGCTCAACTTCATTAGTCATTAGGGAAATGCAAATCAAAACAACCCTAAGATTTCATCTTACACCAGTCAGAATGGCTAAGATTAAAAATTCAGGAGACAGCAGGTGTTGGAGAGGGTGTGGAGAAAGAGGAACACTCCTCCACTGCTGGTGGGGTTGCAAATTGGTACAACCACTCTGGAAATCAGTCTGGCGGTTCCTCCGAAAACTGGGCACCTCACTTCCAGAAGATCCTGCTATACCACTCCTGGGCATATACCCAGAAGACTCTCCACCATGTAATAAGGATACATGTTCTACTATGTTCATAGCAGCCCTATTTATAATTGCCAGATGCTGGAAAGAACCCAGGTATCCCTCAACAGAAGAGTGGATGCAAAAAATGTGGTATATCTACACAATGGAGTACTATTCAGCCATTAGAAACAATGAATTCATGAAATTCTTAGGCAAATGGATGGAGCTAGAGAATATCATACTAAGTGAGGTAACCCAGACTCAAAAGGTGAATCATGGTATGCACTCACTAATAAGTGGATATTAACTTAGAAAACTGGAATACCCAAAACATAATCCACACATCAAATGAGGTACAAGAAGAAAGGAGGAGTGGCCCCTGGTTCTGGAAAGACTCAGTGAAACAGTATTCAGCAAAACCAGAACGGGGAAGTGGGAAGGGGTGGATGGGAGGACAGGGGAAGAGAAGGGGGCTTACGGGACTTTCGGGGAGTGGGGGGGGGCTAGAAAAGGGGAAATCATTTGAAATGTAAATAAATTATATCGAATAAAAAAAAAGCAAAACAAACAAAAAAAAAAAAAAACAAAGAACTGCTCTCCATTTGCATGATGACCTGAGCCCACACAGTACAAGAGAGGACTGAATCCTGAAAGTTGTCCCCTGACCATTACACACAAGCTGGGGCACATGTGCACATCATGTACATAGTATACATACTACACGGCACATGCACACACACATACACACACTAATAATAGTAAAAAGGTAAATGCAATAGTTTTATATTAGTAACTATGTTCATATACATCTACCAAGCATGAAATATAGAACAAATGAAATATCTGATATGTGTATGTGTGTATAAAGACATACAGACAGACATATACACATGCAGGAATTTGCCAATAAAAAGATAGCAAAATACATCTTTTAAAAGCTGTGTTTATTATTTGTTCTAACGAAGGTGGACAAAGCATCCTCTTCTTCTATGGAAATCTCATAACCTTACCCAGCCACCTTGTCTTCCACCTTCCTGGCTCTAATCTTCCCATGTTTTGTCCTTTCTGAGCCTTTTGACTAAGAGCGAGTACACATGCCCATGTATTTAACTCATGTACAAATCCTCTCCATAAGCATCAGGGCTAACAGCATTCCACGCTGTATCTAGTACCAGTTTACATGCCACAAAATAGTTACACATACAGGGTTATCTGAGTTCAGATCTCAGCCACACTACTTTTTATTGATATGACTTGAGAGCAGTGCTGCTCAACCTGTGGGTAGCGACTCCTTTGGGAGATTCACATCAGATATCCTGTATACCTTACAGTTACATTACAATTCAAAAAGTAGCAGAATTACAGTTATGAGGTAGCAAAGGCATAATTTTATGGTTGGGGGTCACCACAATATGAGGAACTGTAATAAAGGGTTGGGGCTTTAGGAAGTTGAGGACCACTGCTTTAAGCAAATACTTTAACCTCCAATACTTCATTTCTTTTCTCCTCAGAATGAAAATAATAAGAATAGATCCTGTAGCGTCATGGTTTTTGTGATCCTCAGATAATAACACATATGAAGAGTTAAGAATATAAGTAGACACACAGAAGGGGCTCAGTAAAGACTTCCTGGTATGAGTGGACTAAGATAGGTGATAATAAAGCCAAGTGGTGGTGATTTCTATCTCTGCCAGTCTCCTGTATCAACTCCTTTAGATTTTGTTGGAATTTTTTTTTTTAAATCATGTTCTGTAAGCGGTGGTTCTGATGCTTTGATCAGGAATCTGAGTGTGAATGCTGAAGGTCCTGTTCCCCAACTGGTTCTTTTTTTTTTAAAGATTTACATGGAAAATATTTCAGATAAAATAGAAGAGATACATAGAAAAACATGTTAAAATTGACAATTTTCATGGAAAATGAAAGAGTAAAGTAGTAGACATGTAAAACATTGCTAAATTAATTGAAATATGAAATAGAAATATTTTATGATAGAATTGAAGATTTACATGGAAAGTATTTCTGATAAAATTGTAGAAAAAATTTAGGTGTTAAAAATGTTAAACATATTAGCATTAAAGATTATCATGGAAAATTTTATATAGATTGTAGGCATAAAAGTATTCCTGAGTTGATTGAAAGTAGAATTATAAATATTTTCTGATAAACTTGAAGATTTACATAGAAAATATTTCTGAATATTTTAATATTCAGAATATAATAAAATAATAAAATTGAAGAATACATAGAAAAACATATTAAAATTAAAGATTAACATGGAAATTATACAGATATAGCGATAGGCATAAAGATAATTCTAAGTTGATTGAAGGTGGGATTATAAACATTTTCAGATAAAATTGAAGATTTACATGAAAAATATTTCTGGTACAATTCAAGAAATATATAGTAAAAGACATTAAAATTCACTATTTCATGGAAAATTTTACATATAAGATGGTAGATATAAAAACTCTTTCTAAATTAATTTAAGGTGGAATTAGAAACATTTGTGATAAAAAATTTACATTGAAAACATTTCTGATAAAATAGAGGAAATATATAGAAAGACATATTAAAATTAAAGATTATCATGAAAAATAATGCAGATAAAATGATAGACCTAAAAATATTACTAAATTAATTAAAAAGGGAATTACAAACATTTTCTGATAAAATTGAAGATTTACATGAGAAATATTTCTGTTAGTCTATGTTTTTTTTGCTTTTCCTAGAGTGCAGTTTCCCTTCTTGTGTTGGAATTTTCCATCAATTATCCTTTGTAGGGCTATATTTGTGGACAGATATTGTGTAAATTTGGTTTTATCATGGAATATCTTGGTTTCTCCATCTATGATGATTGAGAGTTTTGCTGGGTATAGTAGCCTGGGCTGGCATACTGGGCTACTATACTGGGTATAGTAGAACTGGACTGGTTCTCTTAGGGTCTGTATGAGGTCTGCCCAGAATCTTCTAGTGTTCATCGTCTCTGGTGAGAAGTCTGTTGTGATTCTGGTAGGTCTGCTTTTATAAGTTACTTGTCCCTTTTCCCTTACTGCTTTTAATATTCTTTCTTTGTTTAGTGAATTTGGTGTTTTGATTCTTATGTGCTGGGAGGATTTTCTGTTCTGATCCAGTCTGTTTGGAGTTCTGAAGGCTTCTTGTATGCTCATGGGCATCTCTTTCTCTAGGTTAGGGAAGTTTTCTTCTATAATTTTGTTGAAGATATTCACTGGCCCTTTAAGTTGGAAATCTCTGCTCTCATCTATACCTATAATCCTTAAGTTTGGTCTTCTCATTGTGTCCTGGAGTTCCTGTATGTTTTGGGTTACCAGCTTTATGCATTTTGCATTTTCTTTGACTGTTGAGTCAATGTTTTTGTATCTTCAGCACCTGAGGTTCTTTCTTCTATCTCTTGTATTCTGTTGTTGATGGGCCTGTAAGCCTGTGTCCTTACTCCTCTGAGCTCAGAAGTGAAAGCACTGCTAGGAGATCACTCTCTCCTGGTGGGCTGTGCACAGAAGGCTGTGGAGTCTCCCGGCTCCCTGGTGCCAATGGTGGCCGGAAGACTTCTGTCCCATCTGCTCCACTGATCTTAGGCCCTGTGTGCTCCTAGCTGTTCCCCTCCAGAGAGAAGGTGGAGATCTCACCTCTGGGATCAGAAGTGAAAGCACTGCTAGGAGATATCTCTCTCCTGGCAGGCTAGGCACAGAAGACTGTGGAGTTTCCCAGCTCCCCAGTGCAAATGGCTGCAGGTGGAAAGACTTCTGCCCCAGCTGCTCCACTCATATTAGGCCCTGTGTGCTCCTAACTGGGTCCCCTCCAGAGAAAAGGTAGAGATCTCACCTCTACGCTCAGAAGTGAAATTGCTGCTGGGAGATCACTCTTTCCTGGAGAGCTGTGCACAGAAGGCTGTGGAGTCTCCTAGCTCCCTGGTGCCCCCCAATTGGTTCTTGATCAATCAATAAGGATGCCAGCAGCTAATGGCTGAACAGAAGAGGCAGGACTTCCAGGTTTCTGAAGAGAGGCTAGGAGTCACAGGACGAGGAAAAGGAATCTGCTGTGCTTCAGAGGGAGAGAGGGTCACCAGCCATGTGAGATCTCAGATGGAGTGGCCATTGGCCGCTTACCCATGTGGAAGATTAGAAGCGCAACTAAGCTGAAGGAAGATGCAGGGTATTGAGCAAGTAGTAAAGGCAAAGGACATGCTAGCCATGGAGGGCTTAGAAGAGCCCAGTCACCTAGCCATAAGGCAGGTTAAAAATGAGCTATGTGTACCTGTGTGTGTGTTCCATCCATAGGTCTAAGGGAATCATGTGGTGGCTGGTAGCCTTGTACACCCAGAGCTTAAAACAGGGAGGTAAAAAAAAAAAAAAACATACTACAATGTTTTAATTTTTTTGTTGTTGTTACCAGTAAAGTCAAAGAACAAAAGTGCCTAAAGGGGAAAAGAAACCAATTTAAAAAGAAACCAGAAGCTGAAACTTATTTTCAAATCAATATCAGATAAGAAGTTAAGTCGGACTGCTTATAGAAAGCATGCACAGGTAGAAGAATCTGCAATGGGGTTGGCAAATAGATCCACAATTACTCATGTTTAATAGATTTCTTACCTGGAACTCCACTTGCTGGGTTAACTTGATATAAAAGAGGTGTCTGCTCCTTGGAAAACTGTTTAGAAAGTATTATCACATGTGAGCATTTCATCAGATTATACATGACCACAAGAGCCATTAACTATTCCCATAAAGCATTAGTAGAAAGCAGGAGGTGTGTCCCTAAAAACTGGACATCTACTACTTCCTATCCTTGTCCTGTTTCCATGAAATTGGAGGGACAGGCATTATTGTATTCCCCTGTGGGTGAACTAAAGGGACATGATAGAGGGCACACAGCTCTCTGTAACATATTGTTCAAGTCTTGCAAGGCTGTTCCTACCTGTTTGCCATGCCAAGGAACATATTTTACCAGAAACAAAAGTAGAGAAGGCACCATCTAAAACATTTTAACAATGATTCCACTGTTAAAATTTAATGTCTTTGAATCTTAAAGTTTCCCATTTACCTAGAAATAAATTCATATTTTTAAGCTAGAAAGAGCTTAGTTTAAATTACTGTCAGCTAGCAACTATATAAAATAAGAAATTGATATGGTTGGAACTGGAAAATATCATGCTAAGTGAGGTAACTCATTCACAAAAGAACACACATGAAATGCAGTTATTGATAAGTGGATACTAGCCCAGAATCTCTGAATACCCAAGACACAACTAACATATCAGATCATTCCCAAGAAGAAGGAAGGAGAGGTCCCTGGTCCTGGAAAGGCTTGATGCAGCATTGTAGGGGATTACCAGGACAGAGGAGTGGGACGAGGTTGATTGGAGAATGGGCAGAGGGAAGAGGGCTTATGGGACTTATGGGGAGGGGAGAACCGGGAAAGGGAAAATCATTTGGAATGTAAACAAAGAATATAGAGAAAAAAAAGAAAAAGAAATTGGATATACAGAGTACAACTGGAAAAATAAAAAAACAGAAGGTGCCTGCTTTGTGGGAAAACTTTCCAAAAAATAGGAAGGAATACTCTTCTTCAAGAAGGAGGTCATGGCTATGACCATGGCTCAGTAAGTAAAGCACTTGCCATGCAAGCCTGAGGATCTGAGTTTGAATCCCCACAACCCACATAAAGTCAGACGCATCTGTTGTCATCCCAGTGTTCCTACGGTGAGATGGGAGGTGTAGACATGAGAATCTCTGAAAGTTCCTAGACAAACAACAAAGAGACCCTGACTCAAATGAGACAGAAGCCAAAGAAGGAGAGAAACTCAATATTCTCCTTTGACCTCCACATGTTCACCAAGGCTATGCATGTGTGTGTGTGTGTGTGTGTGTGTGCGCGCGCGCGCTTGTGCACATGATGTGTGTAAGTATTTGTCTGTCTTGGTCAGCTGCTTGTTTGGCCTCTAGGAGGGCAGCACTATGGCCTTCTTAAAGCATAGCACAAGTTAGCTTCAGGCTTCGCAAAGAAGAAACATTGCCTACTGCCAGTGCACGTGCTTTCCTCCGCCTAGCCTGAAAGGTTGGAGACACTGGAATTCCTGTCTATACAGCTAATAACCCATGCTTGGTTAACTGATGTCATGCTCGACCCAGCGAGTGACACTATTTGGAGGTGTGGCCTTGTTGGAGTAGGTGTGTCACTGTGGGTATGGTCTTCAATACCCTCATTCTAGTTGCCTGGAAGTGAGTATTCTGCTAGCAGATGAAGATGTAGAACTCTCAGCTCCTCCTGTACCATGGCTGCCTGGATGCTGCCATATGCCCACCTTGATGATAATGGACTGAACCTCTGAACCTGTGAGTCAGCCCCAATTAAATGTTGTCCTTTTAAGAGTTGCCTTGATCATGGTGTCTGTTCACAGCAGTAAAACTCTAACTAAGACAACTGTTATACTAATGAGAAGGGGAGGGAGAACAAGATGATTCAGAAAGCCCATCTCACCCACAGGCATCTCAGTTAGGCTAAGGGCACAGTGTTACTCCATTGGGACGTCATTATCAGGCTATGTGAGGAAATGGAAATGCATACAAAATGGATTGAATCGACCAAGGTTTGGCCCATGAGTTAATGTCTTACCCAGGAGAAGACTTAGTCAGTTCTGGTCTCACTAGGTGCTTAGATGCCTTCATCTCTAACCAATCTATGATGCTGCTTCCCTTTTCCAAAACAAACTACAGCAAACTGTTTCATTTGAGCTACATCCAGCTCCCCAGGAGTCCAAATTCCCAGGGAGACTATTACCAGAAAATAACCATGGTTAATCAACAGCCCTAATCAGGCATTGAGAATGAATGGGCTTTTTAGCCAAGCCTGTTGGGTGTGGAGTTTAAGTATTGACGCTCACAGCAGTACTGTCTGTGATCAAGGCCATTTTCCTCGTTCTCTCCAGGAAAGGGTTAGAAACTAGTTCACAGAAAATATGCACAGTTGGTGGGGGGTCCAGAAACGACTACTGTGGCTTCGTAGACTAAGAATTGGCTGTGATCTCCACAGAAGATAAAGATTAATGCAGTTCCACACGATACCAAACATTTAGCCCTAGCTCTAGCCTCCAACCCATGACTGTAATCGGCTTTTCACCTCCCACAGGGAGGCCCTTCCTACCAAAGTGGCTTCTATTGGAATCTTAGAGATGCAGTGTTGCCCTCTCGCGCACTCATTAAAATCTGAGGCAGATGGAATAATCAACTTCAAAGCAAATAATGAAGCACACCTCTAGGTTTCCAACTTGAAATATATGCGCTCTATTGTGCCATCTGCCGCTCTTTGAGAAGCTAGTGGGGATATATAGATTTATTTATTGTTTCCCACATGAACACACCCCTCAAAGAGTGCTGCGGTATACTCCGGGTTAAACCACAATGAAAGTCTTTACTTGTGATTTTTTTTTCAGTATTCATATAACATAAAATGATACTTTCTTTCCAAGAGAAACAGGCCTCTGGTCACCCACCAGGCTGGAGACAGAATAGTGAGAAATTAATGAGCTTCCAAAGCGGGGTTCCTACATGCAGGTCCTTGACCCCCGTGGGGTTAGCAAGATGGGAAGGTAGGTGGGCCAGAGAGGGGTGGCACAAAACAGCAGATTAGAATGATAAAGTCACAGCTGCCAGCTGCTTGATAAACCTTCTGTGAGTTCTTCAGACTTGTCAGTGCCCGCAGCAGGCTCTTTGGAGCGGGCCAGCAAGATGGAATTAATTTTTAATACCCACGGTTCCCTCAGTCCCAGTCGCAGAGCAGAAAGGCACAAGCTGCATCCCTTTCACTCAAATGCCTCTCATTAACTGCCTCCCCTGGTGACGGTTCATCAACTCACCAAGTTAGTGGAGCAATTCATGGACTTGTTTCTTTTAATGTGCAACTGCAGAAAGTGCCCCCCCATCCTCCGTCCTTACTGATCTTTATACTAAGTAGGGAACTTACTCCCTCGAGTGAAGAGAGCTTGGTGATTCAAGGGTGCTCAGACACTTTCCATTTATGATGGTCCCTGAGCCAGAGTAGAGCTATAATATGGCTCTTAACAAGAAAGAAATTGTTGCTTCCTTTTGCTACCTATGTACAGAAACAGAATTTCAGGCAATGGTATTCTCTTGGGCTGAGAATCAAAATGTTACTTGTGATTAGACAACAAATTGCCAATTTCAGAAAGCCAGTGCCTATGTAACAGTATTCGAGTTGAGTTTAGGGCGGTGGTGTCTTAACTCTAAAGCAGCCTTAGTTAATGACTCAGGTCTATGCTCTATAGCTCTCAGAGGTCTTTTCCACCAGGATCATGGCTGGGGGCACCACGTTTCATGAGAGCTTGGTAAGAGGGATTTCTCTTCTACAGCTCATGTTACTATAAAGCTAAATGAATCCTAGGCTGAACCAAACATAAAAGTAAGCCCAGTCTAAGTGTTAAGGATCTAAATTAAATAAGATCAGACATTGGCCTCAAGGAAACTGTTCTCAGTCTTGACATCTATCCTTCTTGATCTATCTGACCTCAAAGGAGAATTCTAGCGACAAACATGCTTCCAGACAAGTATCAGAAAGGGCAGCAAAAGTTGCTGCTCTGGTTAGTCTTGTATGTCATGTGACACAAGCTGGAGTTACCACGAGGAAGGAGGCTCCTTTGAGGAAGTGCCTCCATAAGATCCAGCCATAAGGTATTTTCTCATTTAGTGATGGGGGGGGGGCATTGTGGGTGGTGCCTTCCCTGGGCTGGTAGTCTTGGGTTCTATAAGAAAGCAAGCTGCGCACGCCAGGGGAAGCAAGCCAGTAAGTAACATCCCTCCATGTCGTCTGCATCAGCTCCTGCTTCCTGACCTGCTTGAGTTCCAGTCCTGACTTCCTTTAGTGATGAACAGCAACATGAAAGTGTAAGCTCAATAAACCCTTTCCTCCCCAACTTGCTTCTTGGTCAGGATGTTGTGCAGGAATAGAAACTCTGACTAAGACAGGTGCCATGAAGCAAGGGGGCAGGGAGATTGCCCTGCCCCACTTCCCAAGGACCTGGAATCCGTGTGCGCCTTCAGTATCCAAACAATCAGAATCTACTGAAAACACAACACTTATCCACAAAAGTGATGTCGTCTATGAGCTTCAGGTTCCCTGTGGTTTCAACACAATCACATGAGGGTTCAAATCCTTACTCCACCACTTACTGCCTGGGTAATGTGGCAAGCAGACTAGATGGCTTTGGGAGCATTATACACCATGATATACATAAGGCACTCCACTAAGCCTGATATACCAAAAATGGATACCTCTGTCAAAAAAGTCAAATCAAAAAAAAAAAAAAAAGAAAGAAAGAAAGAAAGAAAGAAAGAAAGAAAGAAAGAAAGAAAGGAAGGAAGGATAGAAGGAAGGAGGGAAGAAAGAAAGAAAGAAAGAAAGAAAGAAAGAAAGAAAGAAAGAAAGAAAGAAAGAAAGAAAAGCTCAGTGTTTATCTTTCATAGGTAAGAGGGAAACCCCAGCATTCTGTCCCTAATTCTTCCTCCCTATTAAAGAAGACATGGGTTGACTCATAACTTGCTATTCGTAACACAGCATACTATCTGACCAGTTAAACACATGTCCCTCTATGCTGAGAACCCACCTTGAAAGTACAGCTGTCTAGTGGTCCGGGACACGGGCTGCCTAGCACTTGCTCCCCAGAGCGTATTTCCAGGGAGTATAGACCTGCTTGGGCTTCTGAGGGAAGAGACCTGGGGACAGAGAATGGAAATCTTTATGAATGAAAAGCCAGGAGTTCCCACTTGACCACTTCACACTATAAAGCTGAGTCCTCACCAAGAGAGACTATACTGCTGCTGCTATCACTTCTACCACCTCTTCTTCTTCATCATCTTCATCTTTTTCCCCTTGACTTCATTTTTATCTTTTTTTTTAATTGGATCTTTTCTTTTTTTTTTTTTTTTTTTGGTTTTTTTCAAGACAGGGTTTCTCTGTGTAGCCCTGGCTGTCCTGGAACTCACTCTGTAGACCAGGCTGGCCTCGAACTTAGAAAACTGCCTGCCTCTGCCTCCCAGAGTGCTGGGATTACAGGCGTGCCCCACCACCACCTGGGTGGATATTTTCTTTATTTACATTTCAAATGTTTTCCCCTTTCCAGGTATCCCCTTCAGAAATCCCCTATCCCATCCCCCTCCTCCTGACTCTATGAAGGTGCTCCCCCACCCACCCATCCACTCCTGTCTTCCTGGCTCTGGCATTCCCCTATACTGGGAACCTGAACTCCCTCATGTGCAAGGGCCACTTCCCCCACTGATGTCCAACAAGGTCATCCTCTGTCACATATGTGGCAGGAGCCATGGATCCCTCCATGTGTACTCTTTGGTCTTTTTCATCTTCATATTTGTCTTCATCTCCTCTCCTTCTTCTTGTACGTCCTTTGAACTTAATTTAAATGTCCTACTTCTCAGAATTATGGACTTGCAGGACTTGAAGAGCATAAGACAAGCACTTCTAATCCCAGCACTCTGGGAGGCAGAGGCAGGCAGGTTTCTGAGTTCAATGCCAGCCTGGTCTACAGAGTGAGCTCCAGGACAGCCAGGGCTATACAGAGAAACCCTGTCTCCAAAAAACAAAACAAAAAAACCCAACCAAACAAACAAAAAACAATCGGCCCTTAGACTTGGCTGAAACTAAGACAAGCACTTCAAAAAAACAATCAAGGACTTTAAAGAAGATATAAGCAGATCTCTTAAGGAAGCCTATGAAAACACAAAAAGCTCTAGAATGAAGTAATGAAAACAGTTCAAGTTGTAAAAGTATAAATAGAATCCCTAAGGAAAACCCAAACTGAAACAAACCTGGAAATGAAAAAGTTACGTCAAAAAATGTTACAGGTAAACCTCATCTATAGAGTCCAAGACATGGAAAAGATAACTTCAGGCATTAAAGGCAAGATAGAAAAAATGGATACCTCTGTCAAAAAAAATGTCAAATCAAAAAAAAAAAAAAAAACAAGAAAAGGAAGAAAGGAGGAAAGAAAAAGGAAGGAAGAAAGGAAGGAAGGAAGGAAGGAAGGAAGGAAGGAAGGAAGGAAGGAAGGAAGGAAGGAAGGAAGGAAAGAAAGAAAGAAGGAAAGAGAGAGAGAGGAAAAAGAAAAAAACATTCAGGAAAGCTAGGACATCATAACAAAACTAAATCTTATCTAATAAATATTTATTTATTAAAAGTAAGTATCTATTTCTAAGTATATGTATATGTGTAAATATATACATAAAATAATTTTTTAAAAATACTAAATAATAAGAACAGAGGAAAGAGAAGAATCATAAATCAAAGACATAGAAACATTTTAAACATAATCATAGAAGCAAATTTCCCCAAACTAAAGAAGGAGATACATATCAAGGTACAAGAAACATACAGAACAAAAAACAAGAATGAATAGACTGGACCAGAAAATAATATCTAAATGTATGCAACAGAGAAAAGATATTAACAGTGACAAGGGGAAAAGACTTATTGCAAATAAAAGCAGAAACATTAGAATAATACCTGACTTCCCAATGGAGACTCTGAAAGCCAGAAGGGCCTGCACATATGTTCAACATACTCTTAGAGATGACAGATGCCAGTCCATACTACTATACCCAGCAAAACTATCAATCACAAAAGACAGGAAGAAAAACACAAAACTAAAACAAAAATTTCAATCTAGCCCTACAAGGTCACTAGAAGGAAACTTTCAGTCTGAAGAGGTTCACTCCACTCAAGAAAATACAAGGAATCCCAGAGCAGTATTTCAAACAATGAGAAGAAACTTACAATGTAACAACACAATAACAGGAATCAATAAATTGTGCTCATTGATAAGTCTTGGTATTTATGGTCTCAAGTCCCCAATAAAAGACAAGACTAATGTACCGGATTAAAAAAATAGAATCCACGTTTCTGCTGTATCCAAGCACTGTACCTTACTGTGAAAGATAAACATCACCTCAGAGTAAAAAGATAGAAGAAGATAATCTAAGCAAATAGACTCAAGAAGCAAGCAGGTACGGCCACTGTAATATCTGACAAAGTAGGCTTCAACTAAAGCTAGTTAGAAGACATAGGAAGACTAGTACATACCTGTCAAAGGGAAAATTCACCAAGAGGATATTGTAACTCTAAATAGTAATGCGCCAAACACAATGGCACCCATATTCATAAAAGAAATACTCCGACAGCTAAAATCACAGTGGTAGTTGGAGACTCCAATACCCAACTCTCACCCACAGACATCCTGCATCCTATATGACCACCAGGAATTAAAGCTGGGTATCAGCAACAACAGATGCAACAGAATGTATACAGACTTACAGAAACTGAATAACTCACTCACTGATACTGAAAAATGGGTTGAGCTAGAAACCCAGAAGGAAATTAAAAACTTTTTTAAATTGACTGGGAACTAAAACACAACATACCTAAACCTATGGGGCACAATTAAAGAGGTTCTAAGAGGTAAGTTCGTAGCACACTAGGAACTTACATTTAAATATCGGAGAGATCTCATGTTAGTAACTTACTAGCATACCTGAAAGTTCTAGGACAAAGGGAAAAATGACACCCAAAAAGAATCAATGGCAAGAAATGAATAGAATCTTTTTTTAAAGTCACAGAGGAGTTAATAATCAATTATTTATTTATGAATAGATCCCTTTCCCTCCTTTCTCTTGATTGATTCGACTCTATTCCCTGACCCTCCCATATACAACCATCCCCCTTTTGATCGGGTTCAGTTTCTGACTGCACAGCACCACAAATACAAAAGGGAAAGGTGAAAATGTATACATTGTTTCCCCAGCGACAAGGGAAGTGATGATGCTGCCCATTTACTGACTGCTCATTTGTCTCGTGCTGAGGTCTTTATCGACTGAGCTTAGGGACCACAATGGAGGAGTCAGTGCAAGGACTGAAGGAGCTGAAGGGGTTTGCAAATCCATAGGAAGAACAACACTATCAACCAGCCAGTACCCCCAGAGCTCCCGGGAACTAAACCACCAACCAAAGAGTACACATGGAGGGACCCATGGCTCCAGCTACATATGTAGCAGAGGATGTCCCTTGATCCTTTGAAGGCTCGATGCCCCAGCGTAGGGGAATGCTAGGGAAGTAAGGAGGGAGAGGGTGGGTGACTGGGGGAATACCCTCATAAAGTCAGGGGGGAGTGAGAGGGAAGGGGGGTTGTGGAGGGAAACTGGGAAGGGGTATAACATTTAAAATGTAAATAAATAAAATAACCATTAAATTTAAAGAAAGAAAAAAAGGAAAAGAAAAGAAAAAGAAAAGAAAGATTGTAAGAGCATCTCCTAGTGATGTCAGAAGCTGAACCCATAACATTTCACCCATAAAGTTTCATGACTACCCAAATGTGATCTGAACAAAGACAATAACCACTCCAAAGCAAAGTGGGGAAATCCCAGGAGTTCTCAGCCCTACCCAAAGAACTCCAGGCACCAGAAGAAAGCCAAGAGTGGGAGAGATGGTCTTCTTTTGCCGTAGCCAGATCTTTATTTTCTGTTTTCTCCTCTGAGAGAGATTAGAGGAAAAGGAATTTTTTTTAAGCATAGAAGCACATTCACGGAGAATGTTTTTACAGTCACGCCTGATAATTGTAGTCACTGCAGGATTTGTCTAACATATCACCAAAAACTACTGAGGAAAGCTAAGCCTGTTCATCCTGCCAGGTTTTATATTTCAGGCAAGTGTACCTCGTCTGGCATGTCACCACAGGCAAATCCAGGAAGACTGGAGAGACATCACAGGGGATCCTCAAGGCAGGTATTGCCACATTCACCAGGTCTATCTCCAGCTGAGAGCCATTGTTGGGGTAAAGAATGCTTCTATCCAAACCTAAACACAAGGAGAAATCTCAGGCTGTGAAGACCATGCAGGGCAATGCAAATATTGGCCACAAGAGGGCAATGTAAGACATTGCGGTTGCCGGAGGATAAAATTAACGTTCATTTCCAAAGGCAATTATACTGCCTTACAAAAGCTCTATGAGGCTATAAATCTTTTCTCTATCTCTCTTCACGTCTTCCTACTCCCTAGGAAAGAGATTTTCAACCTTCCAAGTTGCTTTGTGCTATGGTGAAACGGGTGTGGTAAGGCATAGTTTAGGGGTTACTAACATGGAATCATTCGTAAGGGCAATCGCTAAGAGAGTGAGTAGTAGTCCTATGCTGTTCACTTCCATGTCATAGCGTCTTCCCAAGCATCCCACCGTGAGGATGCTGATGCTACAGTGGCCTCTGCTGTGACACTGACTACTTAGCATCTGCAAAGACAGAGTTAGGTCTCTTTTCATCCCGCTCAGTCCCTTCTTTAGAGCTGTTCCTAAACAAAGAAGTGAGGATTCATAGTTCTTTGGATTGCAGATCAATAAATTCAGTACTCAAATTCGGAAAAGCCCAAACCTACCGTCAAAAACAACTGTGATCCACGTTCCCCCTGCAAGGCTACCTTCTGCCGGTTCAAACTGGAAACTCAAGTAAGGGTCTGTCAATAAGAGAAAATGCTTGTTGTGAAGGTGAGGCACAATCTACTGGCACCTCCGGCGTTTTAAAGCAGACTTTAGTGTGTATACCATCCAGGGACCAGATGAAGCATGGATCACCGGGCCCTGTTACCAGAGTTTCTGGTTCAGAGTCCACTTCTGCTCAGGCATGATTGGTCCAGAGAACACACCTTCAGAGTCCCACTTTAAGGAAAATGGATCACTCTCCGTTTTACCAATCCAGAACCCCAATGTTCATCAGGATAGCCCTGAATTTCTGCTTCTCTTAGAAATAATCTCAAAGACAAGCTTGGTTCTGTTGAACCCACAATGCCTCTCTTTTACACTCTATTCAGATGGCCACATTTAAATGTAAAGGTTACTTCTTATATCATATATTCCTACTTCTTGGGAAGAGGATAAACAACTTTTGTTTTTAAAGATTTATTTATTTATTTATTTTATCTGACTATGCTGTCGCTGTCTTCAGACACACCAGAAGAGGGCTTTGGATCCCATTAGACGGTTGTGAGCCACCATGCGGTTGCTGGGAATTGAACTCAGGACCTCTGGAAGAACAGTCAATGCTCTTAACCACTGAGTCACCTCTCCAGCCCAAGGAAAAACTTAAAATATGCCTGAGTCCTTTATTATTATTATTATTATTGTCCTCTATTTTCTGTTTTGAGCTCTTTTGAACACATAATTAGAACAACTCCCCAAATATATCCAAGCCATTCACAATTTTTGCCTTGAACGATCACAGACAGACTAAAGTGAGAACACTGTAGAACTTCCTTTAGGAGACAAAGGGAATATGAACTTTAAATAGTAGACTACATTCGGTTTAACAGCATTCGGTTTAACAGTTTGAAGATATTCCCAGATATATCTTGGTCAAGGTAAAACCACTTCAAGGAGGCTAGCAAAAATTACTCAGCACCTACATATGACAATAAACAAAGTGTTATGTGTTATCAGCAGAAACTTGCTTCATTTCCATGTCAAGAAACTGCACGGGTAAACCAGGCATTGCCTGTGGACTAGCCTGGGGCAATTATGTATAGAGCCCATGTAGGTAGCTCACTACACCACTAAGACTGATAGAAACCCATTCACATCAATGTATCAGCCACATTACACCATCCTCAGACCCCAGAGATGACTACATACTTTATCCAAAAAAGACAAAAAATATTATAAGAAAATACAGAGGATTACCAAACTCAGAGAGACACTGGAAGCGTGATTAGAGGAAAAGGGTCATTGTGCCACCAACAGTCATTAGTCAACACAACACAACCCCTTAGGGGGGATATAACAATGAAACCTAATAAGAATTATATCTACTAGCCCCCCAAAAAGGAATTATAGAAAAAGTTATTATTAAAATACTTGAATTGTAACAGTAACCCCTACTGGCCATTAAAAGTTGACATATCTATTTATGACAATTTAGCAAATAACCTCAGACGCTCATCAGGGAAAAAAAAACAATTATTATTTTAGATCCCAGAACAGATACTTCAATACTTCCTTCTAAAATGGTGGTTTCACTCACATTTTAAGTGAGCAAGTGAAACGTGGGTATGTCTACAGTATAAAAGCAAGGTAATGTTTCCTTTACTAATAGTAGTTCTCAAGGTAGCCTGGTAGTCTGGTCTGTACTCTGTTCATACACTTCCTACTTACTTGCTAACAGTAGTATTTCCACACTCAGCAGAGAGATCAACCAGGCAGGCGTCATGTCCAGTTCACTCAGCTCTCTTGCGATTTCTCAGATATTAGAAGCATTTTTAGGCTTGTTTGGCGCGATGTAGATTTTGTGCCTTATAAAACATAAAGTGGAAAGAATTCTGTTTTGCCTGTATACTATCAATGAGTTATACTGAAGCAGAAAATTAAAGAGATGATTTAAATGTAGTGCTAGCCCAACAAGTGTGGTTCTCACTCATTGAAAAAGACTACACACACTCACACACTATCCTGGCTGGTTTTGTGTGTCAACTTGACACAGGCTGGAGTGATCACAGAGAAAGGAGCTTTAGGTGAGGAAGTGCTTCCATGAGATCCAGCTGTGGGGCATTTTCTCAATTAGTGATCAAGTGGGGAAGGCCCATTGTGGGTGGTGCCATCCCTGGGCTGGTAGTCTTGGGTTCTATAAGAGAGAAGGCTGAGCAAACCAGGGGAAGCAAGCCAGTAAGAAACATCCCTCCATGGCCTCTGCATCAGCTCCTGCTTCCTGACCTGCTTGAGTTCCAGTCCTGACTTCCTTTGGTGATGAACAGCAATGTGAAAGTGTAAGCTGAATAAAGCCTTTCTACCCTCAATTTTTCTTGGTCATGATATTTGTGCAGGAATAGAACCCCTAACTAAGACAAATACACACACACACAAACATACACATACACACACACACACACACACAACATATGGAGGCCATTACAGAAAGCCACAAATGGTGAAAATGTAGAGAACAACTGCCTCGGGATGCCTAGTCCAAAGCAATACATCTCAATGGAACTCCTACACATAAGCCTCTGGGAACAAGGAGAAAGAGCGGGCAGAAAGAATGTGAGGGCCAGAGGACCAGGAAGTCGGCTACGAAGTAGCATCTTCTAGATATGACGGGAAAACTGTGCCTATGAAATCTCAGCAATATGGCTGCTGCCACAAGTCTGACCAATGAATGTCAACCAGTCGGCTTGCCAACGTGGATGGGGAAAGCATATGGGGACCCTGTTCTAGATGAAGAGCTACTGGCCATTGAAAGCTGCTGAGCCCATCATATTGTATTTCCAGATTTATCCACACACATATATATAACAATAATAATTAATAATAAATAATTAGATTTATCCACACACATATATATAACAATAATAATTCATGAATAAGAAGCGGGGAGTTTAAAGGGGAGGGGATGAGCTGAAGAGAACAGGGGGAAAAGAGAGGTGTAACTACATTTAAAACAATTAAATAAATATATAAGTAAGTATATATAATATATATAATGTTATATGCATATAATATTATATATTATATATATATTATATATATTATTATATATATATAAGTATATACAGTTCTATCTCCTCCAGAGGTGCCTACTATCTTCCTAGGCTCAGAAGAAAGTCAGCATACAAGAAACATTATAGAAAATTACCACACGCCTCATCTTGTTTCAATAGCTATTTAATACACATTTAAACCATTCATTAATTCATCATTATGCAAAAGAAGAGGCACAGAAACAGCATCTGGTTATATGATCACTAGTAACCAGCCAGGGTTCCGTGCTGCTTTCTCTCTCTCTCTCTCACACACACACACACACACACCCTGCTTCCCCTTCTACGATGGTCAGATTTGAACCCTATGTGATAGACACACTGTATTTCTTGTTAGCAATCAAGCAAGGCTTCCATTTTCCGACCTCTACCTCAGCCATTAATCTTCCCTGGCTTTACGAGCTACTGGCCTCGTTCTCTGGTAAATCTTTCCTCAGTAGTCTCTCTCAGATTTCCAGTTCATATCCTCAGAGCCAAAGCCAGATACTGTCTGTTTGCTGCCATGATGGCCTTGCCTCTAGAGAACACAGCTGATATAGAGGACCAGCTATCCATTTTCCATAAGGGTTGCAAAGGGCCTGAGAGAGTACCCAAAGACTTAATTCATTCATACATTTTTAAATATCACACATCTGATTGTACAGATCTAGAATAAATGGCTTTTTCCCCATGCTGAAGAAAACAGAATTCGCACAGCCTGGCCCTATGAAGGCTGAGAGTTCCTCTCTAACCCCAGCCAGAAGTAAATAGACAAATATTCCTAAAACCCTGCCTCTGAGGATCTCTGAAATTTTCAAAACTTTGATATATATTAACGTAAATTTCTACGAAAACACTCTGTGGTGGTAGTTACAACCATTTCAGAACCCCCCCTCCCCAATAGTTTCACAACAAGAATGTCTGGCATCCCTCCCCTGACCATCCAAATGTAGTGTATTTATCATACAGGTGTGCCCTGTTTAGGCTGGCCCAAAAGAGATAATAACGCCCATTTAGTTCAGGACTGGGAAGGTTTATTACATACCCAATAGATGGAAGCAGGCTGGAAAATAAAGTCTTTGTGCTTCTCCTTGGTCCCTAGCAAGCAGAGATGTGAAGTCATTTGATGTTTGAAAGGAGTGTTGACAATACCAGGTGTCCTTTTACATTGCAAACTTTCCCACCTTCTTCAGACTATTTGTAACTGAATTCAATTCACAAACATCCTGCTTGGCTTCCAGTAATGTATCTCCTACCAAAGCATGACAGGAGAGAGGATTTGCTACCTAGCCCAAGGGCACAGGATCCAGCTTGCATGCTCTGCCCAGCATGCAGCCCAATTTGGACACATTATTTTATAATATTTCATCTTAATCCCCGGTCGGTCCCATGCTTAGTACAACAGAAATAAGCACCCCGACAATGAGTCCCAATAAACTCGAAGTTCAGAAATACCTATTTTTTTTCTTCAAAACAACACAGTCATATCAACCATAAATGTCACTTTTCTGGGTGGGGCTTTGTTCAAGTCTGCTCATCCTTCCTGGGGATAAACTCGGTGTCTATTTCTTTTAAGGAGAGTGTTTAAGCCACGGAGACGTGCACTCTACATCCAGTTAAGTCCTCTTCCTGCCAGACTTCCCTTTCTTCTGCCCCCTCCCCCACCCCTGTCTCTCAGCTTCCCCTCCTCTGGAGCCTGAAAGATGGCTTCCTTTCTCCTATGGAGGACCTCCCAATCCCACTTCCTTTTCTTACTGCAATGACAGCTGGAGATGCAGCACTAGAAAAGGAAGTCTTAATCTGAATCCAACAGTACCTGACGCTGTGTCTGCCTTGTACCTCAAACGGTGTCCCCTTCTAAATGATGCTGCCTTATCTATCGGCGTTATCCGGTGACAGGGCCAGCCTGTAGCTAGCCAGACAGACACCATGCAGGTAGCTCACTTCATGATGGACTGTAACTCACCTAACTTGTTTCTGTTCTGGCTAAACATCCACCAGAGTGAAAGTTCACAAATGACCACAGGGCAAGTTTAATAATTAACGTGAGCCAAAGAAAGGGCTGCTGACATTTTACTGCATGTGTCTCAGACAAGAATTAAACAAATAAAAAAAAAAAAAAGTCTAGCCAGTGTGGCCAATCACTCAGTGATTGAAAGGAGGTGCCAGGAAGACAGCCAGTGAGCGGAGACCCCAGCAGGATCTTCGGAGGAGGATTTCATGCTCAGGGTGGTCTCTGCCTGATCCTGTGCCTTGTGCTCTGGGCTTTCCGTGGTGGTCCATTACACTTGATGTCTTACTGCTTTCAAAAACAGGGCACAGCCTGGGGTTCAAAGCTCACCAGAGTAGATCTTTTCCTCCGTGGAGTACTATTGCTGTCTGTGCTTGCTCTTTCTTTCTGCAGGTTCAGATCTATTTCCTTTGTTTGCATCTTCAGGCCAAGGCTACTAACCCCTCATACTATTGCTAGCTCATGGGTTTTTAATAGCATCCCCAGGTGTCTTTTCTAAATCTTGGCTACCCTTCTAGAAATAATCCCCTTAATAATTTTCATCTCAAATATGCCTTCTACTTCCTACTAAGGTTATATATACTCTTAAGAAATAACTAAGTAGCCACGTTGGCAATATACAGTTCACACTCATCAAAACTTGAGTGCAACTTGCTAAATTATTCAGCACTGTTGAGCTGCTCAGTAGTGTCGCTGACTTATGTAAGCTATTCCCAAAACTATGTGTACATCGTTTAGGGGGAAACACTATGTTTTTTCTTCTATAAACCCTTTACAGCGGGGAGACTCATCCACAAAGTGGATTATATTACGGATATAGTTGAAGAAAACCACTCCGAAGTAGATATGGGCAATGAAAGCAACATATTGAAACTCAGAATGCTAGAGGCCATTTTTGGTTCAGACTTTTTCCCCTTTCTTCACTTCAAAAAAAATATTGTATTGTCTTCAACTTACATCCATATTTCTGATAGGAGGAGGACAGGTCATCAGGCAAGCGGGGCACTAGCACCATTTTCCACTGAAGAACTTGGTTAGGCAGTTAGAACCTCAGAGCAAGCTCGCCTTGTCTTCCATGGGCAACTCTTGAGGTGCTTCGCCTCACATTGCACTGTCAGAGCCTCCCTGGAGAAAAAGCCCCCTTTTTCCTCTCAGGGATTGGCCCAGCTTGTCTTTCTTGCTTTTCTTCAACCCTCTTTTCTTCATAAAGATACAAAATAGAGGAAATCCTATCCCTCTGGGTATGACTTCCCATCACCATACCCAGAATCATCCATCACCATACACCAGAATCATACATCATCATACACCAGAATCATACATCATCATACCAAGAATCATACATCATCATACTCAGAATCATACATCATCATAACCAGAATCATACATCATCATACCCAGAATCATACATCATCATACACCAGAATCATACATCATCATACCCAGAATCATACATCATCATACCAAGAATCATACATCATCATACACAAGAATCATACATCATCATACACCAGAATCATACATCATCATACACCAGAATAATAGGCTCATCTTTTAAGGCGACATGACTCTTCACCCAGGCCCTAACCTTAGAGTAAAACAGTAATGTCAGACTTTCATTAACAAACTTTCTTTCCTGCCAAGGGCCATGCAGGAAGAATGGCAGATGGCTTTAGAACTCATGGAATGCCGCCCACCAGTTAGCACAGCCACACGGGTGTGCCATGGTTGAGACATGACCCTGAGGACCACGTGTCCCAAGGACTTCACGCTGTAATGGAGATCTGCTCTGCTTGATACCCTCTCGTCCCTCCTAATCTTAGAGCTGTATGAAAACTCGAAGGGTCTTCCAGCCCCTCACTGGGCAGCATCTCTGGCACTCACAGTAATGGTGCTTGATCTTTCAGGCCTTGCTGCTGGAGCAGATTAATGATTCAGTCGCCACCCTAGAGAAGAACTTAGAGACGTGGATGGTGGGCAATGGCCACCACTCTCAGAAAGCATTTGAAAAATTAAACTTGTTAGTGAAGTGAGGTAGTGATGTTTGTACTACTGATTCTGATGTAGAAAATCTTAGGGAAGAATTTGAAGTTCAGAAATGCACGCTCTCATCAGTTAAGCCAGAGACCCTTTATGGTCAGGGAGCAAGAACAAGGCAGCCCTGGCTGACGGGACTCTCACTGAGGCGGGACTGGCGGTGACTGACTTCTTATACCCATTTTTACCCCTAGCTTCCTGATGTGATTTAAAGAGGATTTCTAATGTGAAGATGTGCAGTCTGAGTATTTAAAGGAGCTATGACTTATTTTTTTATATAAAAGTTTAGATTTGTGATTTATTTAAGATTCTTATAAGATTACTTTTAAAGATAAATAGTAAACTAATTAATTCTTTCTTGCTGCCTGCCAGTAAGAGAGACTGGTGGGGAAATATCTTGCTTGCTCACACTTCGTTAATCTATAACAAGTTGCTTAGATATGAATGTATGTGGGTTCTTGGGAATAACTTGTTTCCTTTACCTCTACTGCATAATGTTATGCATATGTTCCCAACATACTGCATATGTTCCCAATGAAAAGGCATTGGGAACATACTGGTTTCTCATAGTCATTCACTAGAAGAAACTAGAATGAAGTCACATTGTAACTTTGTAGGGCTTAAAAGATTTTGATGGGGCATATAGACCATAGGAGAAAGAATAAAGTTGTTGGAACATTATTCTTTCCACCCTTCCATTATGAGTATGTATGTATATATGTAAAGTTTGTGTGAGAATATGTTGGAATTTCATTCTGTCCACCTTCCAAGTATGTATATGTATATATATACATATATATGTGTGTATGTATATATGTATTGTATATATACATATATATGTGTGTGTATGTATGTATGTATTGTATATATACATATATATGTGTGTGTATGTATGTATTGTACATATACATATATATGAGTGTGTATATATTGTGTGTATATATACACATACACATACACATACATATACATATATGGGTTGTGTGAGAGTATGTTAGAACTTTGTTCCATTCACCTAACAGATATGTGTGTATATGCATATATGTATATGTGTGAAATGCTTAGAGCCTGCTTATTGGAGCTTTGCTCCATCCATTCTATGTGTAAATAGATAGATAGATAGATAGATAGATAGATAGATAGATAGATATGCATGCATGTAAATATTTGTATGTATGAAGTTATTGGACATTGGACTCTATCTTTTGTTTCATCCACTCACTATGTGTATATAAATTTTCTCTCTTCTCTTTCTAACCTACCCCAAGGAGTAGAAGAGTTCAGAACCCCAGTAAATTATGCTTTGGTCCCTCAGAGGAAAGTCTGCTGAGTAATTTCTCTAATCACTGGCTGCTATAGGCAGAGTAATCTTCATCAGTGGCTATAAGCACTAACCCCCATTAGCTGCCTGCCTCAGTTTCCCCACCCCACCAGTGCCAAAGCTGGTTATTGGCACTTTCCCATCAAACAAAATTACTCAGAGATAACTTGTCCTTATTGCTTCTATCCTAAGTCCTTGTGGCTCTTTGGCTTATTTTAATAACAGTACTGCTACTTGCCCAGAAGATTCCTAATGAGAATCACAGAGTCCGCTAAGACCATGGGGTATCAAAGGTAGAACTAGCATATGTAGCCTGTGGACTTGAAGATGCACTGAGCTGTCCAGCTGTTCTACACAGCGTGATATCTGGGGCCATGGGATACTCTCTATCTCGGTCATCCTGTGGACACCATTGCCCTGTGCTACTCCAGGAAGCCACTTCACACTGCTGATACAGTCATCCGAAAACCATGATGTCATGCTTTGGAGTTTTCTGAGTGCATAAGAGTTCCAGTTCTGAAGCAAAGAGCGTCCCACATTAATCAAGATGACTAACACCCTGAAATCACAAAATGTAAAAATAAACGTTAAGGGATTTGAAGAAACGAATATGGGATGTGTGATATTTTTAGACTCATCTCATTCCAAGAAACAAAGGCTGACACTTTCTATAACTTGACACTCGGACTGGGTAGACTTTAGCTGCTCTCGCAGTTTGGTTCCTGCTATGTCACACTAGACAGATGTGGCAATAGTCAGTGTTTCCTAAATCGGAGAGACATTCGCTTCTTTGAATTTGGAGAGAGCATCATATCACTGCATGTCACTCTGAATTAGAGCCATTTCTTTCTCCCCATGTTCAGCAGAATTTAAAATAAACCAAGCCAGCAGGGAGCGACAACACTAAAGCAATTAATTTTTTTTTCTATTTGATACCTTGCTGCTGAGGTCTAGAAGCCCAACTGATCTTTCAGAAATGTCTCCCACACTTAGTTTTAAAATGGTGAATTGCGCATTTCTGAAGCCCTATCGAATGCTTGCTGAGGGGCCAAATGTTATAATACTGTCAAGTTGTTGTATCTTAAATAATTTTCAAAATGGAAGAAATGGTTGTCCCCTTTCCGTAAAACGTTGCACCGTTAAAATAGCATGGTGTCCTATAGCATATCAGTGGTACAGATGAGAAAAATCCTCTAGAATAATGAAGGCATTAAGTAACGAATCAGATCACTCAAGGGTCAATTATCAGGAGCACAACAACTATTCAGATATCTTATTTAAGAAGCTAAGTAGCATGGCAGTGTTTTAGAAACTGGTCTCAAATTCCTTGTCAATTGTATCTTTAAATGTAGAGACTATATTCCTTACCTTATAAATCTGAATAGATCTTTGAACTTGCTCACTTAACACCAGAAGGCAGCAACAATCCCACATTTGACCACTGGAACTGAAAACCAAAGACAAGCATGTATCAGATTCTCAACATTTTTTCCCAGTACCATGGATTGAACTTGAGGTCTCAAACGTATTAAGCATCCCAAGTCCTCTTTAGAATTTTTATTTTGGGTCAAAAATCTTACTAAGTTGTTGAAGCTGACCTTGAACTCCTTTTTGTAGTCTGGACAGGTCTTGAAATCCCCCTGCCTTGGCTTCCCTGAGTTGATGGATTACAGATCTGTACTGCTAAGCTGGGCTTTAGATACTCAGCATTTCAAAGAGGTGTCTGCACTCCTGCCACTGTCAAATTGGGTCATATGCCTCTGAGGGTTAGTTGGGTAGAACTGAAAAGACTGTAGCAGCTTAAAGCAGTATCCATGTGGCTCACAGAAGCTCAACATAGTAGATACTCAGGAGACATCTGTTGAACGTACAGATGTCAAGTATGTCAAGCGTCTGATGCAAATAGTTAATAATCACTAGCTTTATGGAGTTCTCTGCTAACTTTTTCATTATTTCACTTACACATCAGAAAGGTCCTATCATGTTTATTTGGACTCATGCTTTGAGGGTTCCATCCATCATGGTGGGGAAACGCACAGTAGCAAGAGCTCACATTACATTCACAATCAGAAAGCAGGGATGAATGCTGGTCCTCAACTCACTTTCTTCTCTTTAGACAGCCCAAGACTTGAGTTGGTAAAATGGTACTACCCACCTTTGAAAGAAAGTCTTCCCCCCTCAATGAATTGAATTTAGAAGCTCCACCATAGGCACATGCAGAGCTTTGTGCCCCTCAGTGAGTCTAGATCTGGTAAGGTTGGCAATCCATGTTAATCATCACAGTAGGTATCTGAGAGAGGTGAATATCTCTGTGTGGCTGGAAGAAGCACTAGAAGTTTGATAGCCTAGGCCATCCATCTCATGAATAGCATTTCGGCCATGTCTCAGAAACAGTGTTCTACCATGTAGAGTTGGGAAGGCTGTCCATATTTTTACGCCATCCAATGATATTAAAAGGCACTGAGAGAAAACTGAAGGCTATAGAGTGGTAGAGTGGAGAAATGTACATAAAAATAAACAATGAAGTTTCATTAACTATCCTATAAGAAAGAAGAATAAATATAACAGGAATGGCTGTGTCTACTCTAATACTACTAATAGCCGCTCCAATTCAAACAGCAGCCAGAGTTCGAAGGAGACAGAACAATTTCTATATGAATATCACTAGTGCCATAACTCAGCTTAATGGTACAGGAATCATGAACGTGGTTCCTAGTTTGGACAGTTATAAAATGGCAGTGGTGAGGGAAGTCATGGGATGTGGTGTTGGCACCCAGTTTCTACCCCATTGCCAGGCTAGAGCACCCATCCGTTGCTTGTGCTTCCTTTATAGCTGAGCCCTCTGGAGAGGGAGCCATAGGAGCCATCTTGTCATAAAATGCCTACAAGATTACGTAATTCTGCTGGGGAGTTGGGACACACCTTTAATCCAAGCACTTGGGAGGTGGAGGCAGGTGGATATCTGAATTTGAGGCCAGCCTGATCTCCAGAGTGAGTTGCAGGACAGCCAGAGCTACATAGAGAAACTCTGTCTCAAAAAAGTCAATTGAAAAAATATATATACTTCCCTCAAATGCTCAGGTTCTATCACTAGCTGACACAGGATGTGGAAGGCAAGGTCCTTCTCATCAGAGAGGAGTATCTCCAGCACCCCTCACTCTCTGAAGCTCCTTGAAATCAGGTTGAGGTTAGATGTCAGCCTGCCACTCCTGCTCAGACTCTACAATTATCTCCTGAGTCCTCTTTTGCAATAAATACCTTGCCCAATGTCTGCCATAGAGCTCTGTCTAAAGGCTCAGAAAACCAACCTACAATAGGGAACAAGATATCTAGGAAAATGTTTCTTTGAGGCAATGAATCATTTCAGCTTGAACTGTTTTCAGAAACACTAGAATGTAATGTGGTACTTATTTAATGTGGAATCAAGTATCAGATAAGTAAGGTTTCATGTCTACAGCTTCCTCATCCTGTAGTCTCAGGTAAGGTACTTAGCTATGGGTGGGTCCCAGGAGTGCCCATGTCTTGACATTCTCAACACTGTTTCTAGATGACACCTGAAGCAGCTAGAGTCCAAGGTCAGGTACCTTCATCTTGAGCAACTCTGTGATCAAATCCATACATACATTATCAATTCAGAGTGTGCCTAGAACCAAAACATGCAGGGGATACACTGGTTAAAACTCTCCGGAACTCCAGTTTTTGTATGCAAAGTAGACATCCTTGTTCTTCAGTTCTATCCATAAGATAAGGCAACAAGGTGAAGCTTAGGATAAGAAGCCAAGAGTGGCTCTATCAGTGACATCATTAATGCTGCTCCCAGGAGTACTTCTCCTCTGCTCAGGCAAAATCTAAACTGATGTAGGCTACTGGGCTCTGAGCAAGACACTCTCTCTGTCTGTCTATCCATCTGTCCATCCATTCATCTATCTATCAATTATCTATCTGTCTGTCTGTCTGTCTCTTTCTTCTTCTTCTCCTCCTCCTCCTTTTTCTTCTTCTTCATTAAAAGGATGCAAGAAAGAGTCTTCCAAGTGACAGATTTGATTGTTCTCTCTGGAACCACATGTATGTTTTGCACCAAGTGGAAGGTGAGATGGGCAGAGAACAGGCTGTGTAAGATACATGAAACCAAGACCACTCCCTAGCATGGTCCAGCACTTGCAGGATTCCCGTAAGTAAATGAGTCATGCCCTTTGATGGCATGGCTCAGCACTTTGATGGCACTGGGCATGCCTTATTTATAGACAGCAACTGCTACCGAACTTCAAAGGGGCCACATACCCAAGGCCAACATGTGAAGGGAGCACTTTGAACTGCTAAATTCTCAATTCAGAAAAGTACACAACAGCTCTGAAGACCCAACTGTAAACCGTGCCAAGAATGTCCACTTGTCCCCATCGTGTGGTAGATGATCAAAACCCTTTATGTCCCTCCTAGAAGTGCAGCTGTCTTCCAAGGCAGGTGGCACCATGGGCTTTACTTGACTTTCTGCCACAGTGAGACAAATTCTCATATTTACCAAACAAATGCATGGCCATCAGACACTGTCTTTCAGAAAAGGAACGCTTAATTTTCTTCATATGGAAACAAATAAAAAACCACAGGATAGCTAAAAACAATCTTGAGAAGTAAAAAAAATAATAAAACTGCTGGGTATATCACCAGGTATCTTTGTTTCCAAGTTGTACTACAGAGCTACAGTAATAAAAACTGCATGATACTGACACAAAAACAGACATGTTAGCCAGTAGACATGAATTGAAGAGCCAAACATAAATCCACATAATTATATAAACCCTTGATTTTTGATGAAGAAGCCAGAAACACACAGTGGAAAAAAGGCAGAATCTCCAACAAATGGTGCTGGTCAGACTGGATGTCTGCATGTAAATGAATGCAAATAGATCCGTACTTACCACACTCAGAAAAAGTCAAATTCAAATGAATCAAAGGCCTTAAGGAGAAACCAGATGCACTGAATCTGATAGAAGATAAAGTGAGGAAAAGCTTTGAGTTCAATGGCACTGGAAAGGACTTTCTTACAGGGTAACATTAGCACAGGCACTAAGATCAACAATTAATAAATAGGACCTCATGAAATTGAAAAATTTCTGCACAGCAAAGGACATCATTCAGACAAAGAAGAAGCCTATAGAATAGGAAAAGGCTTGGTGTTTTGTTGATGTTGTTTTGTCTTGTTGTCCAACTCTACATCTGATAGAGGGCTAGTATCCAAAATATATAAAGAACTCAAAAACTATCAACAAAATAAGCAATCCAATTAAAAAGGGGGGATATGGAACTAAACATTTTCTAAAGGGGAAACAGGAATGGCTGAGAATTCTTCAGCATCCTTAGTCATCCAGACAGGAAATGCAAATCAACACTACTTTGAGATTATCTGAATGGCTAAGATCAATTTTAAAAACTCATCCTAATAAGGATGTCAAGCAAGGGGAACACGCATACATCACTAGTCAGGGTACAAACTTGTACACCCATAATGGAAATCATGTGGCAGTTCCTACCAGAGATGGGAATCAATCTACCCCAAGTTCCAGCTCTACCACACTCGAGCATATACCCAAAGGTGTGTGATCCTCCCACAGATATGCATGCTTAGCCATATTAATTCGTTCAATTCATAACCACCAGAAATTGGAAACAACCTAAGTGTCCCTCAGCAGATGAATAGATTTTTAAAATGTGGTACACTTACACAAAGGACTATTACTTGGCTCTTTAAAAAGAATAAAATTTGTGGGGTAAATGGAACTAGGAAAAAAAATTATCTTAAGTGAGATAACGCAAAGTCAGAATATGCTTTGCCTTCACTTCTATGTGAATATAGTTGTTGAGTCAATGATAACCAAGCTACAATCCATAGAACCACAGAAGGTAAGTTCAGAGCAATGAATGAGGTGGGGCAGATAGATCTCATTAGGAAGGGGAAATAGAATCGATAGTTGTCAGGGGTGGAATGAGAGGATCAAGTGGATAGAGGAAGGGAAGACGGGGACTAAGGAATATGGGGAGAGGCAGCTAAAATTAGGGTCATTTGAGGGGTAGTATGGAAACCTAATATAGTAGTTTTCTAAAATGTATACATATATGAAGGCAATCTAAATGAAATAACCAAATAACAGGGGAGTCAGGGCCCAACTAGACATCACATGTCACCAAATGAATCTTACAGCTTGGGAATTAGGTTATATCTATCTAATTAAGTTATTGGCTAAAGGGTTCCATGGAAATTGCCAGACAGCCCAAGCTATTGAGAAGACTACATGTTGCTCTCCAAAAACTGATGTCAAAGCCCATTGCTGAAGATAAGACCTACACAACTCATTGAATGGAGAAGTGGAACTTACGCCTACAAAGAGCCTTCACCCCTTTGGTATAGGAAAGTACACTGGCATGCTACTAAAAGACAAATGTAAACATCAACACAGCCACAAACCCTTTGATTTACAATGGTGTCCTGCTTGGATGGCATGCAGTGATGGCACAAAGCTTGTGGGAGTGACCAGTCAGTATCTGATTCAACATAAGGACCACTCCAAGAGATGGAACTCATAACTCATGCTGCTTGGGTAATCAAAGACCTGAGACTAGATAGCACAGGTCCCTAGGATAAAACCAAAGACTACTGTTAAAAAGAAAAATGTAGCAATACAGTGACTCCTGATAACATTTTGCTGTGCTCAAAGATCAGTGTCTTGCTCAGCCATTACCCGAGAACCTTCTCGTATAACAGGAACAAAATCAAAGACCAGTCATTATACAGAGAATGAAAGGTCTTGGAACAATCAGTCTTAAACAGGCTGTCTCCATCAAGTCCCTCTCCTTGGGGTTCAGGAAACCCCACCAAAGGAGTTACAGAAATAGTGTAAGAGCCAGAAGGAATGGAGGACAACAAGGAAACAAGGCGTTCTAGATCAACATGCTCAACACACATAGGAGCTCATACAGTCTAAGGCAGCATGCACAGGAACTGCATTGGTCTGCACCAGATGGAGTCCTGGAACTGACAGGCAAAATGGACATATGCCTGCCACCTAGCCCAGAAGTAATTCCAATAAATAACCACTTTCAAAAGAAATTTTAGTTTCCTCCAAGGGAATCTTACTGGGCACACAAACTACTCTTTTTGTTTTGTTTTGTGTACATTTTATCAAAATGATTATAAATCAATGACAAAATATTTGTACATTGAGATTTACAGGGACTGCAAACAACCTTTCCTATTGTCACCATTGTGTGTCATTTTTAACACTGGTAGAAGATGAACACTAAGCAGTTAGCCATTGACAATAAGAGAAAAATCTTTTTACTCAAAATTCCAAATGTGTTAGCCATTTATTACTTTGTAGTGAATCATTTTCCCTTAAAGTTTGTTATGATTGGTTGGCAAAATAAAAGTGCCTTAAGTTAAGAGTTTGCTTTGAAATCCATAGAAACTTGGTATCAATTCAAAATTAAGTTATTTACAAGTCTCATTGCATGTCCATTGATAATTCAATACTATAAATGCATTCAGATTCATTTACATGCCAATGACTGCCTTTGATTAAACTTCTTCCAAAAATAAACTAAAATTGAACAAAGACACAAACTACTCTTAGAGGTAGGCCACATGCCCAACAGTAGATGGCCAACAGAAAATGAACTCAACAACATCTTTGGAGGTTTCTTATCTCATAGTGTCCTGTCAGGGTTTTTACTTTTTAAAATATTTTTTTATTTTTTATTTATTTATACCCTACAGGTCCTTTATGTGTGGATTGTGATTTCCAGTTTAGTTTTTATGGGATTACTGAGTGTGTGAATGAGAGGGTCTCTGTTTCTTGTGACTTCTCTTGGGATCTTTTTTCTTCTGTTGGTTTGTCTTGCCCTGCTCTGCTGTGCTAACCTTTGTTTTATATTATTTTGTTATCATCGCTTAGAAGCCTATTTGTTTTCTAGTGAGAGACAGAAAGCTGGTGGATCTGAATGGGAGATGGAGTAGGGAGGAACTGAGAGAAATAGAGGGAGAAGAAAGCATAACCAGGATATATTACATGAAAAATCTATTTTCAATTAAAGAAAAAATAAAATTATATAAAACAAATGAGGGTAATATAGAAACCTGAATAACAACTACCCTCCCACGAAGTCTCCAACATCCCCAGAGCCTGTGACTGTGGGACCTTATATAGTAAGGGGAATTTCTTAAAGATGTTAGGATGGGGATGTGGTCCTGGACTGTCCATTTAGGCCCAGTGTATTCCAAGGGTCATCCTAAGAGAGATGTAGGAAGACCAGTGCCAGGGGAAAAATAGACAATGGAATTGGAACTTGATACGTTGTAGAAGAGGACCCACATATATGGAATGCAGGGAGAAAGAACAAATAAACAGATCCCCTTCAGCTCCTTTGGAGAGAATCAGACTTTACAACACTTTCATTATAGCCTGGACAGAAAGGCATCAGACTTACACACTCAGAAATGTGTGGGAATGAATCTGTGCTGTTTTAACCCCTTGACTTTGCAGTAGTTGACGGCAGCAGTCAAGAAAGACTCACAGGACCAGAAATGACTGTCATTTACTGTCAGTTACTGTTAGTTACCCATGTGCCATTTGTGGTGATGCTTGCCTGTAATTACAGCTTTCAGGAGGCAGAGATGGGAAATCAGAAGTTGAAGGGCAGCTTAGCACGTATAACCAGGTGTGGTCTCAGGAAATGGAGATGTTTCTATAGAAAGCCCTGGCGGAATAAAATAACAGATATGTGACTTGAGTTACGTCCTCAGCATTCGCCTGTTCTCTTTTCCTTCACCCTTCAAAAGGAAAACCCACAAATGTTTGAGAAATAGGTTGACTTAGGGATAAAATTAAACATACCCCCAAAATGTCAAGACTAATTTAATTTCAGCATGGAAAGCAGAGAAACATGAATTCTGTGCATGCGCAGATCAAGAGTACATCACAGTAGTAACAATCACTACAGAGTGAGAATATGTGGTGTTTTCTTTTCTGCATTGTCTTTGCCTTTATTCTTATAAAAATCAGCACATGCTATGTGCGTCAAGGGGTTTGAAGCGATATCATCGCAACAGCATTATCATCTTTGGTGATTGTGTTAAGAAGCAAATGTTAGGAGAAACTGTCAAAATCACTTCCCAAGTGTACATGACATAGAAAATTCACTTAAGTTTCCATACTGAATCTTGAACACAAAACCAGACTCCTATAAGCACATAGTAATGCAGAAATGGTAAACATGCAAGTACAAAATCTCAGTACCCAACCTTGTCCAAAGCATCTTTACGTCAATTAACTTTACACAGAAGCATTACACTAACTCCTTTCATTTGCTGTGCTTTCAAAAGCATACAGTAAAACTTAATAATTCAGAAAGATAACCCATAAAAAGATCAACTATTTCAAACAAGTATTTCTCAAATGTTAATTTCATTGTTCATTAATACATTTTGTACATTGCGTAGGAGATTCTGATTCATGTGACAGAGAAGTGCTCTACCACTTAACTACATCCCTGGCTCCACTCAGTGAAAATTGTAGCTTATCAGTGTTAAACCACTTCTAGGAGAGTTAGCTACCCAGTTACGAATAGTGAATCCTCATTATCAACTTGAATAGATATAGAATCACATTGGAGACATGCATGTTGATATGTCTACTAGAGCTGTTTCAAAAAATATTGAGAAGAGAGAATAGTCATCTGGAAAGTGGAAGGCAATATTTACAAATGGGCTGGAGTCCTGGGCTGAAAGAAACAGAAGAAAGTGTGTTGAGTCCCATGATTGGGTTTTTTCTGCTTTCTCATGGCAGATGCAATATGACCAGCCACCTCAGACTCCTGCTACCATGGCTTCCAGGCCAGAATGGACTGTGCCTTGAAACTGCAATCCAGAATAGACCCTTCTCCCCTCAAGTACTTTCTTGGGTATGTTATCACAACAACAGCAACAACAACAAAAATAACTGATGTACCAGTCATGTTCTTTGTCCTTTAAATATGTTCTCTATTCTCCAAAACACCTAACGAGATGGTCTACCAGCACAGGAGTTGTATCATAAATGTGTGCACTGCAGAACCAATGAAAGAACTTCATGGAACACTCAGAAGCAGTAATCCCGATGTTTCCTACAGACAGGAATCCTGCTTGTCACAGAACTGCGTTACGCCCCTTTCAACTGAAAGGTATAAAATTGATTCCATTTTATGTTCCTCTTCATCCTATGGGAGAAATTGAGTCCACTGAGAAACGTCACCACCACCACCAAGCAAGCATCCTTAATGGGCATCCTCTCCCAGAAGACAAGAATTATCTGAACAATCCACACAGTTGGGTGGCAGAGAGGGAAATGGTGCTTGAAATAGATTGGAAAGGAAAACAGAGCTAAATATGAGCTCTATGAGCTGCAACATCTACCCCATACCTCTTCCTCTTTCCCACCCTTTCGAAGCTGGTCACACCAATCTGCCCACTAAATATTGACCATGTTGAGCAGTGTCCTTCTTGGGGCTCTGTGCTTTCCTCTGCCAATCAGGATGAATAACCTGAGCCTTTTCTCACTTGAGGCACCTATGAGCATTTTTCTCCATCTTTGTCTTACCTCTATCTCAGAGATCTGTTTATCCCGTTGTTTCCTTCCCTCCATATTTTTTGCCTTATCAAAGTCTAAAATGTTACAATTTTACTTCTCTTGTCTGCTTTCTGTCTCTACCATGAGCCTGTAAGTTTCTAGGAGGTTGTGATTCTCATTCATTCTATTCCTTGTTGAATTTTAGAATTGAACAGTGCTTGGGGCACATGGTAGTCTTTGATATATATTTGTTGAATGACCGAGATGTTAGACAGAGCCATTACAAATTCTTTATTAGAAACTCATCCAACTATTTTAAGGAAAAAAGAATTGACTTTTTGATTGATTTGGAAAACAGATTTAGAGACTTGGGCAAATAGTTTGGAAGAGGGAGGGGGGACATGAGATGACAAGCTAGGAAGTTCTCATGGGCATTTGGGGGTATGAATCTTGCCAAAGGGTGTGATATTGGGGTTGTTAAAGGGCAATGGATCTGAAAGAGTTAAGAGATTAAATCTGTAGGCCTCAGTGACTGATTAGAAGTAGAAAGCTCAACTGTCAAGGACTGAACCAAAGGTTTCTAATATGGGCTCCCGTGGGAATGACTGAACTATTCCTGGAGACAGAGAACACTGAAGGAGTAAGAGATTGCGGGCTGAAGATCAAGGGCTCAGAGTCTTTGGGCTTGCTGAGTTTTGGGTGTCTGAGAGCCAGCTGAGTGGAAATACTGTGCTAGCAGTTGGCCATTCAGGTCAGGAGCTCAGAATATCTGAGTCATCTGCACATATATAGTACATGAAGCCATGGAAGTGGATGACAAACAAAAACCAGGATTAGGTTGCACTTGTGAGACCCGGACTCATTAAACTCTTGGGGTTCCAGAGAGGCTGTTTGTCTCTCAGATGACTGGGCTTGTCTGTTATATTGAATGTCACATCACTAGTCTCTGCTTCTTGCCGGGTCCTACCTGTGAATCTCCCCCATGACACTGGGCATGATAGATCCATATTCACCATATCCATGAACAGAAATTCAGTCGACTCTGGAGAGAAAATATTTGGAGAAAGTTGGGTCTCTACCAAAAATGTACAAATCTTTTTTTAAATTGACATTAGTCTCTAAATGATAGATCATATTTAATATGACATTTACACACATGCATCTATCTCTCCCTCTCCTCTCCCTTTATCTCTATCTCTATCTACATATAATATGGAGATGATTTAAAGTATTCTGGGGAATGTTTATAGGTCCATGAAAACACTATCATTCAATATAAAAGACTTAATGAAGCATAAAGACCTTCGTAATCTCAGGGGTTCCTGAGATATATTGTATAAGGAACCCTGAGGAATGAGTACAATTTCAGTCCTGGCTTTAAATTCAGTTCTGCTTTCAGGTTTTCTTTCCACATTAACACAGAGTTTGCTCCATCAACCAACTAACTGGCTGTGAAGAAGGGATGAGGGGACAGAGACAGGCACACAACCCAACCTATGATGAGAGCATTTTGTTTCTCTTGAGAGCTCTGCATATATATGTACTCAGACCTCTGTTCTTCTCTGCTGCCTGGGATCATGCCTGGGTGACTCAAGGCATCAGAAGGATGGAATTCTCCAAAGATCATAAATTGTCCGAGAGCACTTTGATAGATTTTCTTTATCGGGAATCAGTTGTAGGAGAGTGTGTGCTTATTTTCATCCTTTTATATTTAAAGCTGTACTAAAAACTGTGTACTTATCATAAAACTTCAATATAAAAATGTATATGGGAAAAATGTAACTATTCCTTTCCTCTCCTCCACTTTTTATTCTGTTAAAACTGGCTCGATTGCTTATCCGATTAAGTTTTATTTTAAATTTAAATTTGTTGGGTTCAGCAAGTTAGTATGATTCATTTCGGTCCCACTCGGGTTTCTGAGGAACAGCTGTTTGCCTGAATGAATATGTCACTTGTGCTGGGGTCTTCTGTGTGGCTTCTCCAGGCAGCTTTGACTCAAGGGCACCTGGGAGTACAGTCAGATCTTTTAATGCTTGGGCAGGAGATGACATGCACTGAGGACGGGCAGCTGTCTCCCCTCGGGAGGAGAGGGGGCAGGTGGAGCCACCAAATCCCTTGCAGATTTCCCCTTTCCTCAGCAGATACTGCCAATCAGGCTGAATAACATAGGGACATTTTTTCCATCATGAACAACTGTGCCTGGGACGACAGCAGGACCTCGATCTGGGGATCACATTTCAGGAATCTTATGTGGCTCTTCAGAAGCCGCACTGATGTCTGTCAAGTGTGTGCAGGGGATTAGAAAGCCCCTGAGAGAGAGAGAAAGAGAGAGAGAGAGAGACAGAGACAGAGACAGAGACAGAGACAGAGACAGACGAGAATCCTGAGGCACTGGGATAGAAGGGGACTTTGAGGGAGCTGAATGGTAGGCTGTGTGTGAATCAGATACCACTAGACTTCATTTCAAGTGATCATAGAAGTGAATTATCAAGACCATATGCATGCTTTTATTAATTTATTAAAATTAATAAAACAAAGAATAACTTCAGAATGTTTGATTTCCTTACTTTTGTTAGGTGTGGCATATGTCATTAAGATTTCCTTCTGGCACTGTTCTTCTCTATTTCTTTCAATCGTGCATTCTGTGATTGTACTAACAACATCTCAATAAACATGGCAAATAATGCTAAACTCTTACACATGAGTAGGCCTTTTTGTTTATAGGTCACAATATTTGTTCACAATTATTTTTTCACCTAACCTTTAAAAAGTGGGGGGGGGGGGAACTAGGTCAATGACTTTGTCAGAGGAAGAGCCTGAAAGGCAGAGAAATTGTTGGACTTTGGGAGTCATATTTAGATGTTCAGAAATAGCAATTTTTGAAATGGTAATGTGTTTAGAGACAAAAATATCAGGTAGAAGATGGGTGTATGAAAAAATCTGTGGGCTACAGCAGATAGGAGCTGCAGCCTCTATGGAATACAAGAGAAGTCACTTTGTATGAAACAAGAGAAGTCACTTTGGATGACGAACACTACGAGAAGCAGCAAGAGTTGACATGAGAGGAACTTGTCATAACTTACAGAGGGAGTCATGGCAAACTTTTAGATTTTATTTTAAGTAAAATGATTTGACTAGAAGATTTAAAGGAAAGATTCAAAGCCATAAAATAAAATATGATTTATGATTTTAATAATATATGGTCAATTAGGTACAAATTGATTGAGCAAAAGACAACAAGGTTAAATCAGACTAGAAATACTGGTAGCTCAGATTGGAAGAACATACACATGGTGTAATTTGAACAAATTGCTAAAAGATTGTATTGGAATACTACCACAAGATAAGTCCAAGACACACCAAGCCTAGGTTTGGGTCCTGAGCCACTGAATGTCCCTTTCTGAAATGTGGAGGATGGGCAGGACCAGAGATTGGAAATGTCATCAGAGTTTTGGTTTGGCCAGGTTAATTGAGGTTACTTCTTAGACTTCTAAACAAAACCGCCAATCAAGAAGTTGAAAAATCAAGAGTAAATATAGGTGAGAATTAATGTAGGGTGATCTTCATCTGAAGACTCAGAACAATATAGGGAAATCATAACTAGCCAACAGTCTAGAGGTGTTGGTGCTCTTTAATGTCTGCAGGACAAACAAGAGAGAAATGGCCAAGAAAGTGTAACAAAGAAGATGGAGCAAGAGGCTTGCATGCTGTTGAGTGCAACAACCATGATCACGGCTTTGTGGAAGCCACCAGTGACACTGCAGGAGCAATTCCTATGCAAAGAGAGAAGAGAGAATACAAGATGGGAACGCAGTTGCAGAAATAACAGACGATTTTTTTTCTAGACTTTTTGCTACGGCAGCGCGGTGATGAAGATGGCAGGGTGGTGGTGGTGGCGGAGGTGGGAGGATTGCAGGTGATGATCTCAGTGGCACTCTCAGACCATCTTTATATGGCAATGGAAAATTCCAAGAGAGTGGAAATTAATTCTTGGGTAGAAGCATAGTCCCAGTGCCTTGTTTAGACTTTACACCAATTAATTCCAAATGCCCAGAGCTGCCTTCCAGTTGACTGTCCTGTAATCTAAAGCCAAAGATTGTGCCTCCAGCTATGAAAAAAATTATCCTGTTACAAGGATACCAGACAATAAAGTGTGGCTATGTCAATTCAAATGCAATGGAGCAAGTAAGAAAGTCAGCTATTGACGCTGACCACAGAGAGGATGTGTTGGTGACATCATCAAGGCTAGACACACCAGGCGATGGCTGACTGCTCTACAAAGTACTTTTAAATTTATCAGCACTTAGTATGTATGCTACAAGCCACTTCTATGATGGGGATAATGGATGTTCTGAGACAGGATGTCCTGACAGTATAACAAGCACCGGGACCTTAGTAGGACCTCAGACCTTAGCATAACTGATGCCATGATGCTTGGCACACTAGAACGAAGTCTGGGCAAGTCACTGAATGTACTAACCTTCCTGGTTAGCTTCTGTACTTCTGCTTCTGGCTAACTGCTCTTGCTAACTGAAGTGCATCAATCCAGATTGTGATTTTTGTGCTTAAAATCCCACTCTGAAAAACACTCTGGACCTGAATACACACTGTATTTGCCAGCTGGCTAATAAAGGCTTCTTATTGGTTTGAACTCATGTCCAAGCAGTCATCATAGTGGATACGTCACGGCACTGATACTGCCGTCCTCACTATTCCACCCAAACAGCAAAATAGTATTCATTCTGACATCCTGCAAATGTGGCCAAAATTAGGCTAGTAAAATGAACGTAAGTCACTGAGAACCTTATCTTTTCCTCATTCCATGGTACAAATTCCATGGTACAAACTGGAAGGGAAAACCAGCCTTCAGAAAAGAACAGGTGTCACCAATGCTCAAATCTTGACCTTAATCAAGTACCTGTCTTACAGCCCCCTGAATCTCATCACAACAGGTCCCCACCAAACACATTAATCTACCGTCGTGATAGCAATTATGTAAATATACAAAAGCTTACACATTTGTATGGTTAGGTTTTGGGATCAAAGGGATCTGATTATCCATTATTCTGATACCACTTACTGAAAAACTATCCCTTGCTCACAAAATCTGCTTTCCACCTTTGTTAAATTAAAGAGTAATTTTGTCTCTGTGTGGGTTTATTTCTATACTCTCTATTTTGTTCCTTCATCTTTCTATTTAAGTTACATTTTACTTTGTGTTGTCTGTGTGTGGGCACACATATGTATGAGCTTACACACGTGAGGGAGCATGTATAATAGCTTATAACTCTTTCAAATCACAAGCAGGGTATAGTCCTCCACTCTCGAATCTGTAGTTTCTCTCAGCAGTGTCTTGTAATTTATAATTTGAAGGAAAATATTTTAATCACCCAAAACTCTTAGGTCTGTCCCTGCAACATAGGGTGTCCAGTAGACTCCATTTGCCCCCTGCCCTGCCATCACACACCTATCCTGGAGACTGTATCAATGCAGTAAGGTACAAATATCTGAGAACCCTGCCTGTATTTTGTCTCTTCTGGACCACTACCCATTGACTGATGTCCAATGTCTCTGAAACTACATTTTGCCCTGTTCTCTGTGCTTTTCTGCTGTTTTAGGCAGTAGAGTAAATAAATCTATTTCTTGTTTATCTATCTCAACAAAAGTAATTCATGACTAAGCTGGCTTTTATTTCTCCCCAGTATGCCTTTGCTTCTTGCTTTGGGGATTTGTTCATAAGGTCTCCTTTATTTGAAGTGCCTATTCCTCCATGTTTTCTGCAGTAATTCTTGATTATCTCTCAAAGTCCAACTTGAATTTTAGCTTCTCTAAGGACATCTGTGCCCAAGGCGATAGCATTCTGTGAATGTGCCTGGTGTCCCCACCTTTAAAGTTTCTACAGGCTGCATTCCTGGATCAAAGTGTGCTGTGTGTGTGTGTGTGTGTGTGTGTGTGTTAGGGTTTCTATTGTTGTAAAGAGACACCATGACTATGGCAACTCTTAAAAGGGAAAACATTTAGTTGAGACTCATTTACAGATTCAGAAGTATAGTCCATTATCATAAAAAGAAGCGCAGTAGTATGCAGGCAGGCATGGTGCTGGAGAAAGAGCTAAGAGTTCTTTCTACATATTGATCTGCAAGCAACAGGAGGCTGTGTGTCACACTGGGCATAGCTTGAGAATATGAGATCTCAGGGCCCACCCCTCCCCAGCAACACGCTTCTTCCAACAAGGCCACACCTATTCCAATAAGGCCACAACTCCTAATAGTGCTATTCCCTAGGCCAATCATTCAAACACATGAGTCTATGAGGGCCATTACTATTCAAACCACAGTGTGTGTAGAAGAAAAGGATGTATCATGTTATCCTAGCCTGGAACCTGCTATGTAGACCAGGCTAGCCTTGAAATCACAGAAATCTGCCTGTCTCTTTCTCCCAAGCCCTAGAATTACAGTCATGTGCTACCACACCAGGCTCCAAAGAATATTTTTACTTCAATACTGAAGCTTGAAAAGATAGCTTGTCTGTGCTAGGCAAGCACTATACTTGTGAGCTACATCTCCTCTTGGAAAATATGCTTTTAATTTTTCCTTATTTTTGAGAATTTCATACAATAAAATAGCATCATATCTATCCCATTTCCTCCTCCCATATTCCTCCCAGTATACCCCTCTCCCAACTTCATGTTATTTTTGTTGTTTAATAACCCACTAAACCCAGTATATCCACATAGATGATACCATCTACTAAGCATGGAAAACCTACTAGGAGCCACATCCTTAAAATAGTGCTCCCTCCCACTAGCAATTATTCACTGCAAAATGTCTCCTCAGGATGGGGTGGGGCCTGAGCATCATCTATCCCTTCCATACAAGGATTCTGGCTGACCTGCTCTTGTTCAGATCTTATTCACATAACCATGGCTACTGTAAGTTCATGATTGAGACAGCCATGCCATGTCCAGACACTGTTTCAAAGCAACGCTCTCCAGCCTTCCAGTTCTTCTTAAATCCTTTCTACCTCCTCATCTGCTTCTTGGATGGCCACTGGACCTTGGTTGTGATGAGGTTAATATAAATGTCCTATATAGGGTTGAACACTTGGTTTTCCAAAAGCGTTTATTAATTAGAGAGTTGGTGGTAAATGCTAGGGAATACTCCATTCATGCTACCGCTAATGTCTGAGAATTTCGACTTCTCATTCTCTGTATGACTAATATAAATTTTTCCCAGCTTTACCAGTACATGGTGAAGCAATACTATCTGGTTTGTAAAAATTAAGTTTCTCTCTTTATGAATGAGCCTGAGAAACTTTTGCTGTTTTAAATGTTGATTTTTATGAGTTCTTTGAGAATTTCATACAATGTATTTTATCATATTTATCCTCTATTCATAACTCACTCAGCTCTGTGTCCCCTGTCTCCTAACACATAGAGTCCAAATTTTACTGCCCATATAATTTTAGATATGTAGCCTTCTACTGGAGCCTGGTCAACCCACAGGGGACATACCCTTAAAAAATGACTCTCTTTCTCTCCCAGAAGATTTTAATTGTCAATAGTTCCTTAGGTACTCTTTGTTAACATGCACTCAGATAAAACTTTTCTCCCAACTTTTACTTTGTCTGTCAAGGTACTCCTTATGTTTTCCTCCAATATAAAAGAACTTTCCCCCTCCTTTATTTAACTTACAGGCCGGAACACTAAGTGTGAGTTTTTTTAAATGCATTCTGATTATCGTGTTGGGGTTGAAATTTCATGCAATTTCATTCTTAATTCTTTGCCTGGGCTCAGGTCAATTCTCCATAGTGGTTTACAGGATCTTGATTACACCCGGATAATTTCACACCCAGCTTTCTATTTAGAAATGTTTTTGGATGAATTAACAGGTTGCCATGGACCTTCTGGCTAGTGCGAGTCCTCTCCAGTGTCAACTGGCACGAGACAGACCTGTCTTAAGTTCTCTGGAAAACTGTGAGCTTCCAGAAGATGGAAATCTGGTCATTGAGTGACTTCTGCATCTCCAACTTCTAGCAACAGCCTAGGCCAGACGTGGGCAGTGTCCAGTGAACTTGTGTCAAATGAAAATAACAAAGCAGCCTTTTCTTGTTTTTTCCCTGTTCCTCAGTGCTATACCATCCTGAGACTTACACATCAGTCTATCCAAGCTGGTCCAAGTATTGTTGCCTGTGGAATGAAGCATTATCATATCTTTTAGCCCATAAAACACATACAAGTAGCATCTGTGCTCCCTAAAGCCTCAAAGTTGAATGTGGGGTACATAGGACACTTCACAGGCAGGGCCGTTCATGTGTCTAGTAACAAATATTTAGATACATGATAAAGTAATATCTCATTTTCTTGATTTAGAACTGTGGAGGCGACATATGTTGGAGGGGTGTATGTATGGAACAGGAAAAGCTACCCTAAGGCAGGAAGAAGTAATGGTATCGATTGGAAATGGAGCTTCTCAAATTTACTTGAGGTCTTTTTGCTGTGAATTCTCCAGTTATAACAGGAACAGACAGACAGGGATAAGAGGCAGCAATGGAGAATGAGGATAAACTGCAGCTTGAATACCAAGGCAACATCCTTTTGTTTTATAAAGTTAAATGTCACTGAAGAAGAGAGAGATCTAAAGTCTATTGGCTATGTAACCACTGCCCAGAGCACCCAGGCATCTCAGTGTTAGACATCTGTCATGACAGCAGAGTCATTAATTAAACAATCACTCCTCTAATCATGTAGGTTACATTAGTAATAAAAAATAGTCTATTTTTTCCATCATCTTTGAGACACAATTAGATCCTAGGCAGTTACTCTCCAGTGTTTATAAAAGAACATAACCTATAGGTAACAATCCTCTAGAACCATTCATTTGTCCACCTATACGGTAAAGCCTTGTCATGCTCTGCTATTTATTAGCCTACAAGAGACTCCCTCCAGACACCTAGCAGACTGGGAAAAGGAAGATGTACTAGAAGGCTCAGCTCTATGCTGAGAAAAACAGTCGGGGGCGGGGAGGGGGGGGGAGCACCCCTTACATATTTTCCTCCTTTCCCAACCCCTCCTCGCTGCTTCTTCCCCAGAACATAGGCAGGAAAATTAATGTTCACTTGGCTCTCTCGGTGCTCTTGTTAATCCCACACTTAACCAAAATTCTAAAACATTCCCACAGTGAGGTTCCTACTAGTTAATGATTGCCTTATCACAAACGGTCAGGCAGGGAGTGTGCCTCCAAAACCACAGTGATGGAGTCCATTGTGAACATCCACAGGTTCTGAGGATCCACTTCAAGGCCAGCCTTGTAGCTGGTTCATGTTTTTTTTAAAAATAAATAAATAAATAAATAAAATAAAAAAGCCTATGTACCACACCACTGTCTGGGTTCCCTAGCTTTAAGTACCCAGTTCTTCTCTGAACCCTTTCTTTCAGAATATAAATGCTGATGGCATTGTTTCCTGAAGCTGAAAGTAGAACTGCCCTCTCACTGGGAGAAATGGGATGTTTGAGATAACCCATCTAACATATTCTGCCAAAAGAAACACAGGACAGATCACAGCATAAAGGCCTTCTGTGCTTTGCAGGAAATTTCTCTCCATGAACAGGTTTTTGTCTTAAACATTAACTAGAAAGTTTTCCAGTCTTGCTTTTAAAGGTCAGGACCAAACGGGGGAGACAGGTGGGAGGGAGAGCCACTTGCTGCTGGGCGTGGGGGGCTAGGCTGCCTTGCAGTCGCCATTTTCCTACCATGATTGTGAAGACCAGCCTTCCCCTCCTTTGGATTATCCTGAAGCAGACTGGGGGTCTGTTTCAACTACTCCACCAGATGGTCTTAAGAATAGACAGACTTGATTGTTGCTTTGGGAGGGGGAAGAAAATCAAAGATTAAGAGTACTTGGTTCACCCTAGAGGAAGAGGAGGCAGAAAGAGTGGAAGAGTCAGGGGAAATGGAGGACCCCAAGAAAACAAAGCCTTCTAAATCAACATGAACAGAGCTCATAGGAACTTACAGACACTGAGGCAGCATGCACACGGCCTGCACCAGTCTGCACTGAGCTCTCTAAATGTATATTGTGGCTTCCAGTTTCCTGTTTTTATGGGATTCCCAACTGTGTGAACAAGTGGGTCTCTGATTCTTATGCCTTGTCTTACGTTCTTTTCCTTCTGTTGGTTTCTCTTGTCCAACTTTGGTGTGATGGTTTTTGTTTTATCTGTCCTGTTTTATTATCATCTCTTAGAATCCTGTTCTTTTCTAATTAGATGCAGAAAGAGATACAAGGAGAGATGGGAAGGAACAGGGAAAAGTAGAGGGAGGAAAAGTCATAATCAGGATATTATTATATGAAAGGGGAAAATCTACTTTCAATTTAAAAAAAATACTTGGTTCACCCAGAGTCATGGCCAACATAGAAACCCTAGCTCATGACTTCTGTGGAGGGGAAGCTAAGGGGTAAGCCTCGTGGCAGCTGATAGGAAAAAAAGAAAGAATGCCACCAGTTGTCGCTCACAAAGAGCTAAGGTTTTAATATGTAACCTGAGTTTCTACAGGGCCTCCAGGACATTGGAATGCAGTGGCAAATGTGATCTTAGTACCCCGTGTCACTAACACTTGCTCCTAACTACACGGTCAGCAGAACTTTAGCTCCCCCACAATGCCTCCTACATAACTAGATGTTTCTAAGGAGCCCTGAGGAAGGCTTTCATATTGTCACAGATAAACGCACCAGCTGCCAATGGCATCTCACACATCCTACTGACATGGGTTCTGCTGAGTGGGTAATGGTTGCCAAACTACTTTCTGTACAATATAACTAACATACTCTATGGTCAAATCAATCAATCAATATATATATATATATATATATATATATATATATATATATATACTTTCACGATAAGATTCCTGGGTGGGATTAGTAATACCAGAAACCCTCACTCAGTTACTAATAAGAAGAATTATTGGGATCTAATCTAATGCCACATATAATAAAGTTTGTTTTTAGTTGAATAATATAACAAACTGGCCCCTGGCCCCTAGATTCTCAACACAGTTTGGTTCTACTTGGGCTGCTGCCTTTGTGCCTCAGGGCTGTTCTCAGTAGAAGGAACGTGGTCTATGTGCATGGGAACAACAGCTATGTGTAATGGAGCCTAGGCTCTGAAGTCAGATGTTACTTTGTTTTTAATACAAGGGAAGTCAGCGAGGTTATCACCAACATAGCCCTTGGATTCCTCAAGCGTCCTCTGCCCAGCCTAAGCCCAAGCAAGGATTTCTTTCAGTTGCTTAGGCTAGATATCTGGGGACTGGAGTAAGCGAATGTGTTCTAAGAGGCATGAGGATATAAAAAGCTTTGGGGCGACCACGCCTCATGTCTCCGGTTCCCATCACTTAGCTTAAATTCACCTCTTGCTTCCACATAATCACTAGCTTTTCTACCTCTCCATTCGCATTTCTGTGTCTTCCCGTCTACACGCATACGTTTAAATCTACTATCCCTTCCAGTTCGTCTAAGTAATGTATTTCCTGATGTAAGAGAAGAGACCACAACCACCATTAACAATGAAGATAGAACCCCGTGTTGGATGCCCAACAAATGGGCAGCTTCAATTCTGTAGCTCACACGCCTGCCTCATAGAAGACTCCATGAAGCCACAGGGGAGTGCCCTGACTCTCCAGCCTGGAGGGATTTCTGCTACTGCAAAATCTGGCCCTCGGCTGGGACTTTAGGCCAGAGCTAGCTGTTCTGAATTTAGATATAAAGATGGATAGAAAGTCAAGGAGTAAGGGCAATTTTAATTATTGATCTCAACTCTCTTGTTCCCTGTTATCAAATAAGGTGTCGTTACTAAGCTGAGTCACTGGAGATTAAACACAAATATTAATAGGAAAGCATCTTGTAATGTTTTTCACTTTCCTACATCTGATTTGGAAAGTAAATTATTAAGTGTCTATTGATGAACATGAAGGGACCTGACACAAATGTGGATAACTGGACAGCGTTATGGAGTTATCACACTTGCCTTTAGACAATCACGTAAAAATCACCAATGCTCTTTATAGAAAAAGATGTACTGGCATATTGTTGTAGTGGACTATAACATGTTACTGTGTATTAATAGCTACAATACTGCTAGATAAAGAGGTTATCAGTCCTTAAGTGCACAGTTCACTCGCCCAGCAAATATAAGTTCCCAGCACTTCTCAAGATAACCAGGACATAGTTGTAATGAGAAAAGAACTTCTCCTCCCCTCCCCTTAAAGTTTATAATCTCTTAATTAAAGATACAAAGGAGATATTGGTTACCTACAAATAACAAAATTTTCCCATGTTTTTTAAATTCAGTTTCAGTCAAATCAATAACTCAGGCACAGCCTGACTGGATTCTTCTCAGCTGCTTTGGTTTTTCACAGGACTACAACTTGCTGATCCTGAGTTAGTGGTCTTAACCCAAAAGTTACTCCTGAAGAGTTCATGAGGGAATTCTCTCAGCCACTATTTACAGTATGCAGTTTCTTGCAATTTGGTAGAATAGGGAAACTTGTTTACCACCATGTTGTTGCCAAAGGCCCCTGGTTCCTTGTCACATAGATCCCCTCACGTGGATACTGGTTTCATCAAAGTACAAAGGCTGAAAAGTCAAAAGAGGCTACTAGCAAGACACATTAAATTCTTATATAACCCATTTACAGAGGTGGCAACTTCACTATGTTCAGTTAGTTGGAAACCAGTCCGATGCAGTAAAAGGATCACACACGCTTTGATTAATGTGGAGTAAAGATCACTAGGGACTAACTCTAAGGTTGTTCCGACGGATTATAATGATAAGCCGGTGAATATTTGTGACAATTTTTAATAGCATTCTCGGACGGCATCTCATGGAAGTGGCAAATGAATGAATTGGAAAGGAAGTAAAGGTGTCTGGCATATGAGTGTCTATGGGAAACATTTCAGGCAGAGGAAACAGTAAGTGAAAAACCAAGAGGAAAAAACTCTGCCAGGAAAAGCAAAAAGAAACAAAGCAAACAGAAACAAGGAAAACAACAAAACCTAAGGAGTCTAGTCAAGTGTATTGAGGAATGTAAGCAGAGGAAGAAAGACAGGCATTCAAGTACCATTATATGGCCTGAACAGGTTATATTTAGGATATACCTGTGTGCGTGCGTGCATGCATGTGTGCATGTGTGTGTGCATATGTATGCATATTTGTGTGTGCATATGTGTGTGTGTTTGTGTGGGTACATATAATAAAATTAGTGAAAGAAGAGGCCATGTATTTTTTAAGGAGAACAAGAAGGGTTATATGGAGGGTTATATGGGGGTTTAGAGGGAACAAAGCAGAGAGGGAAATTTTGTAATTTTATCATAATCTAAAAAATTAAAATAAAATAAAACAAAGGGGCATACTCAGGAGACAGAGGAGCACGGTGGAGAACATGCAGGACCATGTGAGCCATCGAAAAGACTGTAACTTTTCTTTTTGCATAAAGACCACATTGCAAGGCACAGAGTACAAGTATCATTTTTCACACGTTTCCCAGTGATCCCTTGAGCCAATCCCTAGAAACATAGCTGGAAGAGCACACAGCAACATGCATGAAGATAAGGGAGAGATAGTGGACAGAATGAGAGGTGGACTCGTTTTGGAGGGGAGCCCACAGGACCTCACAGTGACTTGGATTAGGGGTGAAAATGAAGACCAGGAGATTTTGGATGGAAGAATAGTGATGGAGTTGTTAGCATCAAGATTAGGAAGGCGGGGGATGGAGTGGTCTTAGAACTGAAGGTTAGGAGTTCAGGTCTGGGGATGATGATTTGGAAAGCCGGCTGGAAGCATGGATGTAGATGCTTGGCACACAGGCAGTATATGGCTCCAGAACTGAGGAAAAACCCTTCTTGAAGATGTCTTGATTTCCATATTCTGCTACATTTTTGTGTATCCAGATTAATCTTTTTAGAATAGTAATTATATTAATTATTAATTTAGAATTTCAGAAATGCAGAATATATCTTACTTGTGTACTACTTAAATTGATTTTTAAACTGATTATTTATATAGAGGGGCTTTTAAATTATGAATATTGAAATGACCATTGCTGGTATATTGTAAATATTGAAATTTTAGCTTGAATGTTACATCATTCTTCAAGTCCCTATTAGGGGATGTTATTATGTTATTATTTTATTATTTTCAGTTTTAGAAGAAGGATTTAAGATTTTAAAAAAATAAAAAGATCAACAATTTCTGGCAATGATATAACAAACAGATACCAAAGAAATCCTTTGCTCTAGATTTGTGGAAACTAAATTGTTTTGAGGGAAAAAAATCCCACAAGTTTACTGCTAACCATTACTTATACAGGTGTCCTGTTCTACAACTGCCAAAAACTTGGCTAGAAACAGGATGATCTCCTCAGGCACATTATATTTTCTTTGAGACCTAATTCACTGAAACCAACTCATGGTGTTGCACACACCTGTGTCAAATTTGAAGCTCTGAACACATTTGCAATGGCTAACTCCACTAAGACAGAGATGATACCTAACTTGGCTCCCTCACCTCCCTGTGGCTCTGCCCCGCATGTGTCCTGCATATCTTGTTGATTTGTTTCTCTGATAACGGGGTGGGTCTCTCCTTGACAACTGGGAACTGCATTTAGCCCAGCAGCTGTTCTCTGGCATCTGAAGTGTGCAGTGCTCAGGTCTGGCAGCATCTCAAAGGATGTATTATTACATCCTATGATTTCATTTAGTATTATTATTGTCTCTCCTATGAAATTCCAACGCTGAGCCTGCCACAAACCATCAAGCGACTGCAGGACGTGTGACAGTCTGCTCTCTGGGTTTCCGAACAGCTGTCGATCCTTCTCCCAGTTCAGTTTCCACTTACTACTGAAGAGCTTGAAGAGGTGACTATATCCTCCTCAGCGTTCTCTTTATGGCCACTGCTTCTTGGTGGTGACCTTAGAAGGGGAATGTCCTTCAAAGCAGTTTTGTTCAACAATCACAAGAGTTAGGAATCAAGAGACACTGGCTCTGTGGCCATGAGAAAGTCCCTTCTGGCCATGGTTTCCTCACACACTGAAGAAATAATGTCTCTTTTATGAGTGGTAATGTCTTTATGTCCTTAAGACTGGCTCTACTTTTACCCTATTACCTGGCTTTCCTTAGGGAAAGAGCTCTCCTTAGGAATATCTCAGGAAGAGCCTAGACCCAACCACCTCACACCTTCACTCCAGATCCTCCATCATTAAAAAAAATTTAAGAGATTAAAAACCTGATTAATATAAGACAGTATGATGGCTTTTCATCTGGAAATGTCAGGATCTCTGCCCTAAAATATATTGAGGTTTATAAAAATAAAAATTTAAAAATTTAAAATTTAAAAAAAAAAGTCAACAGTTGATCAGGAGGCCTAAGACTTGCTTTTACTCTAGAGTAAGTTCTGTGCATTGATCACGTCTCTTGTTGCTGAAGTGGCTTTCACGTCTCATTTCCCAAATTTCAATACCCACATCTCTATTTCAATACCCACATCTCTCTGACATATCAGCCTCCAACAGGCCTGCAGGCTCACTTTTAGGTTCAAGCGTTAAATGGAACCCTTCCTAAAGACATGTTGTCAAGTTAATATCAGCTCCATGTATTGGCTCTCACTAAAGATCAGAAGGTCTAGTGGGTGGATGTGTTTGAAGAGTCTTTAGTCCTATGGGGGTTGTGTAGCCGTAAAGCTGTAGCTTGATCTCACTTAACCTTTAAGCACTGACTGAGAGCTTGATGTGTACCATGCTCCATGCTAGAAACAAAATGGAAAGAACAATCAAAATCAGCAGGAATTTGGCCTTTAGGAATTCTCAGTATTGTGAATTCTAGACGTATTTAAAAACATAAAATGGCTAGGTGGTGGTGGTGGTGCATGTCTTTTATCCCAGCACTTGAAAGGCAGAGGTAGGTGGATCTTTGAGGGATAACAGTTTGGTATACAGAACAAGTTTCAACATAAACAAAGCCACACAGAGAAATCCTGTCTCAAAAATCCAATTACATATATATATATATATATATATATATATAATATATTATTTCTATCATGTATCATATATAATATATCATGAATCATACACCATACACAAAATTATATGTATACTTTGCATATACTATATATAGTATATATAATTTTAAGGCAGTATTTTATATAGATATATGGCAATATATGGCAGTATATAGATATGTATATATATTGAATTTTAAGGCAGTATTATAGAATGTTAAAGTGTTTATGGACAGACTCATAACAAATACATAATCCATCCAAGTCAGAATCTGAACTATCAGTAATGGGTAAGCTGTATTGACTATAGTATATGCTAAGAAAGAAATGGAACTCCTAATAGGCTAGAAATGGGTATGACTAGAAGTTTCTACATTTATAACAGCAGATCTTTATATAATTAATTATAATGTTTTGATAATTGGAGAGACATATCTACTTCTCTCTGATTATTCATAAACAAACCAGCTTCAGACCAAGTAAATCCATTCAATGCTGATCAAAAAAATCCAAATTCATATTCGTTTAAGTTGTACGACCCATTCCAACCTATAGTGTTATTTTCAGGCAAAGTTAACCCAAGAATCGCCTGCTCTCTAGGGACTCTTAAATCTTGATGTCTCCTCCCATAAGCCTATGTTCCTAGAATGGCTACTTTGTCAGCACTTTGTCTTTGCCTTTGCCCGGGGTTTTCCCCCATCTGAGAGCTCTTCGTGGCTCTATGCATGTGTGGAAGCCTGCTCTGCCCCTCCTCATCCATGAAGCTCTCACTACTGGCTCTCAAACCCATCTTTGGGTGCCAGTAGAACTTACTCTGGAGCATCAGTCTAAAATCATGGTCTCTGTTACAAATATTTCCCTAGATTCAGGTCCTAGCTCCAAAAGAATCAGAATGTCTCTCATGAGTATGGATAGTTCTTCCTAACTCTGGTGTCTAATAAGGTGCACAGCAGACTGGCAAGCACTCACCAAGTACATGCTGTTGAGCGTCTACTGCCCAAGCTACTCATATTTTCCACAATAAGTATCTCCCTATCCCACAAATATGCAAAGTGAGTTTCAGATGAGCTAAAAGAAGCTACATCTCAAGTAGCATACATTGATGCAAATCAAAAAAAAAAAAAACGAGGATCCACTCACTTTTTAAAAATTATATTCCGACTCTTTAAAACAATTCATGCATCGCTTTGGTACACTCTATAAATAGGAACATTAATGTGGACTTGCCTATTTAAAAGGGGGATTTAGCAAAGGACATTTCTCTTTGCAGTGGGACAGCTGAAGAGGTGTAATTTAACAGCTTTCAGAAGCCCGTCACTGAAGTGATTGAGGTGGACAGAAGGCAGGGACATGACCACGGTCCTTAAAAGACACAAACAGGTGGGAGAGGGCAATGGGGGGTGGGCAGAGGGCTGGAAAGTACAAAAGGGAAGAGGCTTGCCTGGAAAAAGCAGAGACAAGGCGAAGCAGGGTGTGAGACTGACTGGATAGAGAGAAGCCAGGAGAGAGAGAGAAGCCAGGAGAGAGAGAGAAGCCAGGAGGGAGAGAGAAGCTCTGGAGAGAGAGAGAAGCCCTGGAGAGAGAGAGAAGCCCTGGAGAGAGAGAGAAGCCAGGAAAGAGAGAGAAGCACTGGAGAAAGAGAGAAGCCCTGGAGAGAGAGAGAAGCCCCAGAGAGAGAGGAGTAGGAAGGTGAACAGGGAAGGGAGATGGCGAAGAGACAGGAGAGACAGCAAAGGGGAAGAAGGAAGAGAAGAAGAGAGGAGATGAGGGGAGGGAAGGGGAAAGGAGGGAAGGAGAGAGGAAAAGAAAGGAAAGGAGAGGAGAGGAGAGGAGAGGAGAGGAGGGCAAACTTGAACCCAGAGCACATTTGGACAGATCAAAGTCAGACACAGGTAAAGCTAGAACAAATGACAGTCGTAACAAAGAGAGAGACAGACAGAGACAGAGAGACAGAGAGACAGACAGAGAGAAACAGGCACGGGGTTGGGGGGGCGCCGGGGATAGACTGTCAAAAAGGACAGATCACATGAGGAAAAGAAAGACCTTGGTTTCTCTGTGAGTGGCTGGAAGGATAGAGATTGTGGGGGTAAAAGTGGAACAGAATGAGGTGGGGATCTGTAAGGAAACAAGGAACGAGTGCAGGCACAGTGGTTGAACTGTCAGAAAATCAGAAAATCACTGGGCTGTTCACTGGGCTGCAGGAAGAGCCACAGCTTTACCTGAGAGGGGACCATCAGAAAGACAGGAGTGGGCGACTTAAGCAGCTAGCTACTGGGGGGGGGGGGGGAGAAAAGGAAAAGGAACGAAAAAATAGATGGCAAGGCGAGAAGCAGGCGAGGGAAAACCCAGAGGAGACACTGGCCCAGAAACCTTTTTAACTTTCTGTAAGAATCTTCAAGGCCCCAAACTAGGCCAAGATTCTGACTGACATTTCTGAGCTCACCAGCTGCTGTTTCCTTGAGAGGATTCTGACAGGAAGGCATAGACATGCAAGCCAACCCTGCCAGCTCTGGAAATAAATAAATAACAACCCAGGCCCAAACTCCTCAATGGGGGCAGAAGCCTGCGGGGCAAGAAAGCCCACAGAGGAGGAGGGACCCGCCTGCAACTTTTCCCCAGGTATGTCACTGAGCTGATTCTGCATGCCGCTTTCTCCTCTAGTTGTCCCCTGGCTGTTCCTGCTTTATCCAGCTGTCTTTCTTTCTTTGTGAATTTTTGGGGAGCCCTGTGGGTGATCCGCTTCTGTTATGTGAAGCCAGCAAGGCAGATCTAGGCAGAGCAGGAGCAGGAGCAGCTCCGGGTTCTGCATCTCAAACAAGCAGGAGCAGGAAGTTTAGGAGAAGAGGCCCCCACCTGCAGAGGTGGTGCGTGTGAGGCTGACTTGTTGGCTGGTAGTGAAGTGGCTTCTGCCTGCAGGAGCTTGGAGCAAAGTTCAAAATGGAAGGATATGGGCCCTGGGACACCCAGGGACAGTGAAAGGTGCTGTTTCCTGAATTCAGCTGTGGGGAGAGATCATCCAAGGGACTGGCACATTACCTCAGGAAGAGCTAAAGCTTTAGGGTGTTAGGTGTAAGGTATAAGCACTCTGCATCATGTGACCTTGAACTTACAGCATGCGTTTGGAATGGCTTAAAAAATGTCTTAAATGCTCATTGAATTTTTTTCCGAAGAATTCACAGAAACTTAGTGTGTGTGTGTGTGTGTGTGTGTATGTGTGTGTGTGTATAATAGATAGATCTCAATATATCTCAATATATATATGTACATATATATGTATGTATAAAACAATCACCCCAGAAGGCTGAGTTTTTGATGACCCCACAGATGTGTCCACTAAGACAAAAGTTACAACATTTTGAAAACTGAGAAGCAATCCCTGAACCATGTAGTTCTTTAGAAGACTTGGACCAGAGCTCAATGTTCCTGGCTTGCCCCTTGGCCTTTAAGTAACTCTTAGTCCTCCTTCAATTTAGTGACTGTACTGGGCGGGAGGGAGTGCAGGGGTGGGGCACAGCTGACTTGGAACTAATGACATTTGCTATTATTCTGTATCGTATTGTTACATTGTTATGCTACCCATTATCATCATAATCTCCCTGTAAATGCTACATATGAGGGTATGTGAGCCAGTGGCCCCCGTGTTGAGCTATCATTTCAGGAAAACCTGTTATATCATTTCAAACTGACTCTTCATCAAACCCCAGTGAACACCTTACTGATAAACACTGGAGCAAAGGGTTTATTTCAAGTAACACACAGGAGTCAAAACCCTTGGCAACTTTCCCAGATGGGATTCCTCTCTCTTTTTGGCATGGTGTCTGTGTCCTCACCGTCTAAGGCTTAGCGTCTAAACACATCTTTGAGACATTTCTTTGAGACAGTTCACTATGTCCTGGCCTCTTAACAGTTTTTCCTCCTGTCTGTCACCTCATTTGTAAGAGGCCAGAATGTAGTGTCAGTTCCTTGCCCTTGCCCTGTACAGCATAAGAAATATTGACCTAGTAGTTATCAGTGTGGTTCCCAGACCAGCAATATCAACATTCCCCGGAAACATGCTGCAGTTGCTACTTCCAGGTCCTACCCCAGACTTAACAAATCCGGAACTTTGAAAGTGGGACTTACCGTCCATTTTAAGTGGGATAGCCAGGAGACTGAATTAGAAAGTCATGCTTTGTAAAGGTGCTGTTTCCTGGATCCACCATATTCGGACTTCTTCACAGGTATGATGGCTTCAGGGCCAATTGTATGAAAGGAGTCTTCAACAAACAGTACTCTTTGCATTTCAGTTGGTTGTTTCTTTCATCTGAAGTATTTCTACCACAGGTTACCTGGTACAGTGCTTACAAGAGTATGTGCACACATATTGCTTCACTGGGTCAGGGGAGTTTAATCGGAGTCATTCTTTCTGTGTGGTGGGCGTTAAAAGACATAGGTTGATAACTCACAAAGCTTAAACCGTGAGGATGCCAGCCAATCAAGAGGAGAGACAGGCATGCTTCTCAAGTGCATAAGGAGTGTCACCAAGGTCACGTGGGATATACCATACGACCAATTACAAACATTACTGAAGAAGAAAACGTAGTTAAAGTATTTTATGGAATGAGGCAGTTTGGAAGCTAATTTGGAAGAGCATGAAATTCAAGACCAGATTGGCTTACAGAGTGGCATGGGATACCCATGTCTCATAAAAGGGGACTCCATGAGCATAAAGGGGAGGTGGGAGGGTGAGATTCCCAGGAAAGACTGAGTACTGGGAATACTGGGAAGATAACTCACTAGGGTTCCATGTAGCCTTTCTATTAGCAGTATGTTAACCACTCCTTGTAAAGAAAGTAATCATGTTTCAGACTCTAACCATGCATCATAGCGAGTCCAGGAATTCTTCATTAATCCAGACTGAAGTTTCCTTACATTGTTGTGGAGTACATAGCTCGCAATAGCAACTATTTCATCACTTTACAATCCGGTCTCTCCTTTATCCTATCCACTCTCAGACCAGTGGTTTTTCAAAGTCCTACAACTTGCAACAAAATAAAGTGGGTGTGGCTGTCAGAGGGCCTTCAACGATGGTCTGGTTGTGTGGCTCTGTCATCATGTAAGGACCTAGATCCTTAGTTCCTCGTGGCACTGACAACCAGTAAGACTGGGAAATGCTGGCGTGTAGGAATGCATATGTGTAAGAACGCATATGTGTAAGAACGCATATGTGCTTTTAATCAGAGAGGAAAAAAAAATCAAGCGATAGCTACAACGTACCTGCATGTGATTTCAATACGATTCTTAACCACTTTCTGCCCCAAAATTCAGTAACTTGTTTGAGATAGGGGTTTTATTTCATTTGTTGGCTTTTAAACAAATTTTTCATGTAATGTATTTCAATTGTATTCTTTTTTTTTTAATCCTTAATGGCTTTATTTTTTTATTTACATTGCAAATGATTTCCCCTTTTCTGGGTTCCCACTCCCCGCAAGTCCCATACTACCCAACTTCATGTTCTCTCTCTCTCCCTCTCTCTCTCTCTCTCCTCTCTCTCTCTCTCTCTCTCTCTCTCTCTCTCTCTCTCTCTCTCTCTCTCTCTCTAGCAAAACAAAGAAAACACACTCACTCATACACAAGTCAGTTTTTTGTTAGCCAACTGCTTTGAGCATGGCCCTGCCCTGGGTTGAGGTTGATCTACCCAATGTCACTCCTTTTGAGAAAACTAATGTCCCTTCCCAGCAGGCATCAGTGGCAATGAATTTCTTGGTTAGGAGTGCAGCTTTGTGTCCAGGCCCCCTCCACTTGAAAAAAAATTTTTTTTTCAAATAGCCCTCACAGGATTGGTACAAGTGTAAAGATTCCAAACCAAAGCTTTTGTAGAGTGTTGTTGGCGTCTTCTCATCCCTGGTCCTGTCCCTCCCTAAAGTTCCAGCTCAGAGTCACCTGGGTAAGATGTGAGCAAGGAGAGCAAGTTAGAGTGATGTCACCAACACGCCCCTGTTCTGAGCTGGGCGGCAGAATGCCTGGAGGGAGAGAAGTTAGGATTTTGGAGCTGGTGATGCCCCGGCTGTCTCTGAGAAGTTAAACCAGGATTGATACCCACAAGTCAATCAACACTCAGGACTGGTCAGTGCTTTAAAAATAGCAAAACTTCCTGGCTGAGCCCCAGGAAAAAGAGGATCCTATCACCAGAGACTACCCTTTGCTTGCCTTACAGAGGGGGAACTGACATGCTTCCTACCCTGTCAGCTTGATGACAGTCCCAGAGGGCTGTTAAACTCTAGAATGGCTTGTGTTTCATGAACGACCACCAAGATCACCAGTAGTAGATGTCAGAATGTAAGTCCTCAAGCATTGGGGAGAGGCCTCTCTGCCAGGCCACTCCTCCCCATGCTTACACTGCTACAAACAGAAAGCTTGACTAGGCTCAGAGATGCAACAGGGGAGGAACACAAAGACACCTTCACTGGAGATACAGAGAGGGAGCTGCCGGTGGCATTCAACATGGTCCGGGTCTTTTCTCCTCTTTCAGTAAAGAGCTGACAGTCTAAATGCAGATCTGTCATCAGAGAAAAAAAGTCCTGTAGTAACTAAAGGGAATGTCTGAACACCTTACTACGTCTCTCATAAAGATCCAGGAACTGAAACTGAAACCCCCAGAAACTCAGCACAATGGAATGATTCTTGTTAGAACTGATGCTGACGAAGACCCTTCCTCTCAGCATCTTTACAGACATGTCAAAATGGTTAAAGGGCTTTTTTGAGGCAGACTAGAATTCCTAAGAGAACATCTTTTAGTAATAGTTATACTTGCCTAAATACTTATGAGTAAATCCATATATAAAAATGATTTTATGTTAATGAAAGGCTTTTAAGTAGGTCATGCCTAAAGACCCACATGATGTGTATACCTAGTTACTACATTAGTAAGTAAGATATTAAATACTACTCTTATTGACCATAAAACCATTTTTTAAATTAACACTTGCTCACAGTACTTTACATTTTCCAAAAGTCTCTCATTGGAGTTTCTTGTTGCATAAGCATTATTATTCCCACTTTCCAAATAAGGTCTTCATCCTTATACATGCTACATCCAATAACCTTGATGATTACAGCACTGTGTGGGTCTGTAATCTGCTCTTCTCCCTGTCTCAAACCCTTCCCAATTCTCCCCAAATCTTAGAAATGTTCCAAAGACCATCACCGTGTCCCTGTAAGTCAGAGTGTTTACACTATTTGTGTTCTACTATTCATATGTTCAGCTCAGGAAAAAAAGAAAAGGCAAGAAAAAAACAAGAACCACGGTTGTTGATTGTGATCTTGGCACCACTTTCCCTGTTGCTTAAGACCTGATGCTTTTTGATACACCTGCTTCATAGAAACGAAGGGAAGAGCAGCCTAGATTTGGAGGCTTCTACGAATTAGTCAATTGTGTCGATTGAGATGGGTGGGGGAGAATAAACCCTGTTTCCAGTAGCATGCTGAGTGACATCTTATATTGTCATTAGCCTGTTCTCTTAAGACTCAAGACCTTCACGTGTCATCTCATTAATCACAAACCACCTTTTGATGGGCAGACAGAGTTCCTGAACCGATAATTTCAGATAAATATCCTGGGATCTAGGGCATAGATGAGGAAAAAGGTAGGTGTTTGCCAACACAACACAAAGTACAAGTGTCTGGATGGCATGCCCTGTCTCCCAGTTCTCCTCAACACCACCTATCAAAGGCATGAGATTCAAGCTGATCTGGAAACACTTAATACACAGTATCCTTATCAAGGTTCTTTGCCCTGTGCCAACCCCAGGGAAGAGTTTGTCTTCATGTTCTCCATCTTATCACCTTTCTCGCCATTTTTCTTGACCATCAGGTATTCAGATTGCTGCGGTCTCTTTTGTTCTTTCCAGTCTGCCATTCACAACATTTTCAAATCCATTTTATGAATGTCCTTCCTTGTGTGCTTGGTTAGATGTCCAACAAAATGCAGCAAGAATTCAGATGAGCCTTTCGAGTCCTCCCTTGATCTTTCTATTGACTCTCAAAGTTCTCTGAGTATTCTAATGAATAAGAATGTCAGCTTCCTGAACTCATGAACTGCAGAGTTATTAGTTATTAACACCTTTTCATGTTTTTCCAGAAGATTTTACAGAGAACTTTTATGTGACATGTTGACCATATGAATTTGTGCTTAACAAAGACCAAACGATTCACATCCAAATGGTAAATGCGATTATGTGGCTACATTCCCTAGTTATCTCAAATGTTTTCCCTGAAAACCTTGTTTATTTGTATTCCTACATGAACTCACCATCATTGTCCTGGCTTCCAATTAGTTATATCTCATAGAACCAGCCCTTACAGTTCTTAGGAACAGAGAACACAGTGGCCTTTCTTGGCTTCGCAGACGTTCACTCCTGACAATACGTGTGCCAACCATCTTGGAGGGCTCTGAGGTGACAAATGTCACAAGTGAGGATGGAAACTGGCCCTGTTCTTGAGCACTGATGTTCAGAACAGAGCATCTGTTCTGAACAGATGAGACATTTGTACTTTTCTCAATGTCGTCTTTGAGAGATGACAACATCTCCTTTGACCTGAGCAGCCCCCTCCAGAGACAGCTGCCCCCGACACTGTGCTTTGGATAAACCACTCCACCAGATGTTCAGGAAGGCTCGACCATAGACTCACTTACATAAAGCTTGTGCTTGACCCCAGAAGAAAGATATCTTTTCAGAGCAGAGAGAACCTTAAACAGCTAATAGATTAGATTAAATGAATTACTGGATTATTCCCAATGTCATCCAGAAGGTTTTGACCAGCACACCTGGGACATTTTCCTACACACCTAATGGAGGAACACATACACTATAAAATCCTTGTGGCCTTCCTTCCTTCTTTTCTTCCTTCCTCCCTTCCTTCCCAACATCTCTTACCTCCCAAGCTCTCATGAAGAAAACCTGTACTGACCCAACGTTGTTCTTCCAATCTGGTTAGGTTTCATTTTTTTAAATAATTTCCATTTGCATATAAGTAAATTGATTCATTTCCACAGCCTTATCTTTATGTGTAAAACCAGAAAGAAGAGGGAAAAACAGCTTCACATAGACATGAGGATTCAAAGGGCTAACATAGGGAAGGCATTGAAAATGATCCTGCCACAGAAAACTTGTCTGAAAAAAGTTATTATTATAACTATTATTGTTCTTTGATTGTATGAATCAGCCCTCACAGAGCTAGGAGCTGGCTCTGGACCCTACTTCTCCTCTTAGCTTACTTCTCTATTTCCTGACAGAGAATTCTATGCCAAGAAGCTCAGCCCCTTAATTTTCCCCAGTCAGGGTGATCAGCCCAGACCCCGAAGGACTCAACAGCTGCTGGTGTCCATTCTCTCCTGCAGCCCGGGCCTCACAGATTGTGAGGCAGGTGATGGGGCACGGGCAGGAAAGGCTGAACAAAAGAGATCCTGTCCACAATGAACAATTGTTTTGGAATACTCAGCTGGCAGCTGCAGCCTGTCAGCACATTCCAAGTAGGAAGCACAGTAGCGCCCGGGCCAGCCTCGAGGCTGACCAGCTCTCCGCATGCGCGGAGTCACCCCTTGTCGTAATGTTCTATTGGTTTCATACTATTAAAAAGAAGAAGAACCATTTTGAAATGCACCCTGCAACCTGCACCCTGGTTACTAATAGTGATAATTCAATGGGCAGGCCATAACTGCGCTGAAATCTCTAGTGAATAGGGGGAAAATTGTTCCCAGCAAGTTCTGCCTGTTAGGCCAAGATGGCGACTTACTCCAGGGTGGTTTCTGGAACGGATGACGTCAGGTCCCAGGGATCCTTAGCCTTTCTCACCTGGGCAAGGAAGAAAGCAGCTTTGCCTTCTGTGTGACGAGTGCCTCGGAGGACACCGCTTCCCCCGGCCACATGCTTCTTTATATCCTCATAGGTATCACTACGCTATGGAATGTAAGGAAGTGTGTGGTTTGGGCAAGTGCTTCTTCACGGCCGATGGCTTCACCCAGAGAACGCGCTGTTGACCTCTTCGTTCCTTGGTCACGATTTTTTCTACCTGCAGGTGCTTTCTTCGCCAGCAATCCACCTCTACAGACTTCTCGTGCAGTACTGGGTTTCAGGCCACCGAATACGCTCCCCATCATAGCCCCTTTATACCAACCTCCCTGACGCCATTCCTCACGCCTACTCTCTGAGAATCAGCTCCCAGGATTCTAGCTCCTTCCCCTGCTCATATCGCTTCTGCAATGGATGTTTCTACCAAGCAAGCTCCGTGATAGTTCATGGTGCCGGATGTGTGGCAGTTGCTGTGTGTGTGACTTGGGTTATAAACAGAGAGTATACAACTACTGGGCTCTGAAGAATACCACCCTGGAAGAAGGCTCCACACCTCCTGGCCCTGCTGCGCTGTTCTTTCTACTTCAGGACCCTCCTGTCAGTGTGTTGCTTCTGGGCCACACTGTCTGAGGAAAGATAGGGATCCTAAAATGGCAATGTGTTCATTTAATGGCCTAAGTTCCTTTGTTCTCAACCCAATGCACTGTGTTCCCAGTTCTGACTCTCTAGTAGCTAAGTTCAGGCCAAGATAGACTCTGGAGGGAAACCGAGAAGGGGCGCTGTAGTGACCAGACAGAAGCAGGCTAGGACTCCATTAAACATGCAGCCTGAGCTCCTATGCAAAACAAAATGAAGCACCGTGGCATTTGAAGACGCATGTGCAGAAGCCCAAGACTGGAGAAAGGGAAGAGAGAGAAAGGATATGTCTAATTTCCTGGGTCCTCAAAAACATCAGCATCCTGAACATGCTGGGCAGCTCATGTTCCCAAGTGAGAGGCAGCCATACTGGGGACCACTTCATCCCTCTTACAGAAACCTGCGCCCACGAGCATGCCGCCCTATTCTTCTGGGGATGGGTGGGAATGTGGAAGGGCAGGGGAATTACTCACAGGCGTGCTGGTCTAGCTACAGGACTGAGCACAGGAACTTACCACTGTGGGTCAGTGCCCAGGAACGGGGTAATTTGGGCAGACTTACTGTGTTGTCACACCTGTGGTATTCCTGGAATCTAGGGCGTGAAGACAGGGTTGAAGCAAAGCATGCACAGTGCACAGATCATCTCCACAGCAAAGAAGTACCCCGTCCAAAAATCTCACTGTGTGAAGAGGGAGAAAACGTGTATTTGATAGCATAGTGTCCGACACTGGCATTTTCCAAGAAAAAATCTCTGTCCTTTCTGTTTTAGACTGCAGTCTGTTTTATATAAAAATATCTGATGCCTCAGATTGGGCTTCTTTCCATTGACAGCCTGTCTTTTTCTTTTCTTCCTAACCTTACCTGCTCTACCCAGGGATTTTTCTTTTTCTACCCTGGTGTTTGCTTACACGTTATCCTGAAATCAGGGATATATTATATAGATGGCTATGTTGCTGGGGCTGGGCCAAAAAATATGGGCAAAGAAAAGGAAAGAGTTGGGGTGCGGTGTTCAGAATTCTTGCGTGTACATTTTTCAGAAATAAACTCAGACAGCCAGGCTGTCTCTGCCCCTGCAGTGGCCGGCCTCCGTGCTCCCTGACATAAGCTGTGGGCAAGATAGACACTAGAGAAGGTAGAGGGTAGTTGCTGCAAGACGCCTGTCCTTAGAGAAAGGACAGTGGAAAAAATAAGATTGTGACTGCCAAGCCAGGAGGATTCACAGCAAGGAGGTGTCGCCCCAGACACGAAGGGACTTCAGTATTATCCTAGAGTCACACTGTATTTTGTGATGTTTATTTCTCTCATCACAACATTTGTACATGATACGTGTGGTTTTATCCTGTTGCCTTTTCTGCAGTGCCCTGTTGGGGTGCTTTGAAGTATGAGGTACCTTGCTGATTCTAGACAAGCCTCTCAAACTAGAGTCTGTCTGGAAGAAGCGGACCCGCCTGGCTACCTCGCTTCTAGACGTGTCGGGTAGTTCTTAACACATTCATGGATAAGTACAAATCCTTGTTGATGAATGATGGGGCACACTCACGAGGAAAGATGGAGTTGAAAGTCAAGTTTGGGCCTCAAAAGCGGGCATAATTGCCCCTCAGACTCTCCTACAAGCCTTGCTAGGCTCCTCTGTGTACCCTAGGGACTCAGTATGACCTTTATTACTATTAAAACTCACAAGAGGCTTATGGGATATGGAACACTCAGAGGGTGGACAGGGTGCGGGTGGGGATAAAATATGGAGTATAAAAAAATAAACTAACTAATTAAAATAAAAAAATTTACAAGAGGCAAACTAGGCATGGTTTCCACCATATAAACAAACATGCCAACCTGTCAAGATGCTACTTGACATCTCAATACCAAAGGTTATTATGTGGTATTTTTCAGTATCAAATTCTCAATATCAAATAAATAAATACATAAAGTAAGTCAAGAAAATGTCAGTGGAATTTGAACCCAGATAAAAGTAAGTCCAAGATCACACATTTTCTTCTCTCTTTATTTTTTTTTGGGGGGGGAGGTGGTTAGGGAGTTTTGTTTGTTTGTTTTATTTTGTTTTGTTTTAGAGACTGGCTTTTTCTGTGTAGCATTGGCTGTCCAGGAACTCACTCTATAGACCAGGCTGCCCTCAAGCTCAGTGATCGACCTGCCTCTGTTTCCCAAGTGCTGGAATTATAGGTGTGTGCCACCATTACCTGGTCACACTTTCTTCTCAATGACATCTATTTATCAAGAAAAGAAAATGTTAGCCAGTAACTAGCCCCAAGGGAGAAACTTGGTTTTCTGCAAGCACCCAAACTATCTTTTCTGCCTATGTCTTTCCTCCCCTGCATCAATACCTTGTGAAGATAGCCAAGGCACAGTTTGGGGGAGTCTCTCCTTACCCACACTTGATCCCACTTCACTACTAACCAGTCGAAACCAGAGGATACCCCTTCTAGTTCAATGGTTCTCAAATTTTAGATGCCTCAGAATCTCCAAAAAAGCAGGGTAGGTCATGAGTTTTAGAGCCTCAACCTGTGAATGAAAAGCTACTTTTCATTTACAAGGTCAACTTGTAAGTTCTTACATACTGGAATCCAGGCTTCTTCATGATCTACAAGAACCAAAAATGCCTCCGTCACCCTTAGTAAACTCTCAAAGTTAATTCCATCCATTCTTTCAAACCAAAGGACTGTGATATCTGTTATTGGGAGAAGGAATGAAGATAATATATTTACATAATAAAAAGCTGTCAAACAATGTAAATTAGTGAATGGCGGTTGCCACATTCATATGTATGAACCTTACAGATATCATGTAAGGTAAAATCAACATGCCACAGATAAATATTTATAATATGATACATTGAAATATATTGATTCAGAACATGCATGAATGAGAAAGGCTATAAAGAAAAACATCTAAATTACAAGAAAACAAGAAACTCAGTATCGTAGTTAATGTGTAATATCTTCAACTACTTATATTTCATTTTTAACGCAAACATGATATATTCATAGAGAGTTATATAATGCACATTTACATATGCATACAAATATACTTGACAATGTTGTTTACTTTAGAATATAAAAGAGTTTCTATTGTTTTTTCCATATTCTATAACTGCATTCCATTTTCATGCCTAATGTTCCAATTTGAAAGAAAAATAAGAGCTAAAGAAAGTAAATAAACAAAAACTAGAAAGCACACAGACTTTGTGAGATTTCTTTCAAGTCGTGTGGGAAGTTAGTCAGGGTAATGTACTCTTTGGGGGTTGACTCATGCTAATGTGATTCTCTCTGTTACAGGCTTGGACAGGTGATGCTCGAGCACTCCAAGGACTTCCCACACTACTGGCTGCAGTCACCTCTGAAGGGAGTGGCCCCCTGCTCTGGCTGGTCAAACGGAACCAAGTCCGTCTTCCTGAGAGGTTTGGTCCCCTTCAACCAGCTACAGCAGGGCTGGCAAAGCCCAATCTTTGGAGAAAGAGAAGAGAAGAGAAATGAGTTGCTACAGCCTTGCTAATGCAAAGCAATTCTGGTTTTGTCATCGTAGCCTCATGTTCCCAGGAAGGAAGAAGAAAGGAGAAAGCCCAGGTTCACAAAAGTTCATAGGTCTCGTGCTCAACACACAGAATCCTCTGCCTTTGCATCCACATTTAGAGCCATGCGCACACCTTTTGGGCACACCCACTGATGATGCTAAGGATGGAGCTTGGGTCAGTCTCAGACCAGACCAGAATACGATACATAGGAGATAGGTCTTCTGCTCACAAGGACACGGAATCATAAGTAAGGACACTGACCATGGAAACACAGCACAGCTCAATGGGATTGCAGGCCAGAACATACTTAATCCAAGATATAATTCATATATGTGTGTGTATATATGTATGCATGTATATATATGGATATGGATATATATGTATACATGTATATGGATATGTATGGATATGGATGAGTATATATAGTTCACTGGATTTGCCTGTGACATTCTACATCATTCTCCATGAAGCCCAGAACTTTGTGTACACTGAAATTAAAGTACACAGAAAGAGGTTACTGCACTCCCAGTAGCTGGTATCAATAATTAAGGTAAAACCCTGGCTTCCTGTTTGAATCCTGCCCATCTTTGTCTATTAGCTATGATATGAGCTCAGTCAAATAGCCTCAGTTACCTCTGTAAAAACATTAGTTGCTTCTTCACCAGTAAATAGAGTGACACATCATTGCTCCAAGATTTTGAAAAGACAATGTCTATAAATAACCAACTATAAGCATTCAGAAATGTGTATCTGGCTATTATGACACTGATGGTGTCATGCCCAGAGGCATGGTCCCTTGAGGAGGAAGAACAAATTTTAAAAGATAAGATTTCCAAAATAAATTTTACATTTATTTTGGTATATTTATATTCCCACTATTATTTCTACAAGCATGAAGCATACATTCATCCTATTGTGTACTGTTAGTATGGAGTAAGGTTTGCTAAAAATTACACATGAGATTCTACTGCCTGGGAAGAGGTGTCTGACAGCTGTTGAGCTTGCTCTATAGTCATAGAGCCTCCTGGGTGTTTAAGGCTTTGAAGTGTGTTTTCTAAAGGCAGAGAATGAACATGGCTGCAGCTGGCTGCCTGCCCCTCTGCTCTGTACCTGTTTCCTCAAGGAAAGAACAGAAACATTAATATTATATATATTAAAAAGAATTTATGGGAGTGAAAATAATGTACAAAGTTCTGAAACTCTAACTGGGTGCACAATGAGGTTTTTTTCTTTGACAATGCTTTTAAAACCAAATTGGTATTCAATAAACTTTTCTTTAATAAATACTTGCATTTGTCATTTATTTATTCTCAACATAAACCATAGAATTGTAAGATTTCTGTTAACTCTTTAGATACACAGTACCTACTCAAACCAGTGGTAAGAAAATAGGTGGCAGGCCTCTCTCTCCTTCCCCAACTTTGTAGTATAATGGAACTTTATCCATAGCTAGGCATATTTACCACCCATCAACAGTGGAAGCCAGAAGATCTGGAGGTAGCCATGCTCCTCTAATCTGAAATGCACCTGAGAAAACAGAAATGTTCAATCCCATACAACGAGACATGGCTTGATCACATGTTAGGTGAACTGAACAGAAGGGGACATCCAGGAGGGAAGAAATCAGGTACCTGAAGATTAGATGTGTGGGCTAGAGACACGGCTCAACAGTTAAGAGCATTAGCTGTTCTTCCAGAGATCCTGAGTTCAATTCGCAGCAACCATATAGTGGCTCACAACCATCTGTAATGGGAGCCGATGCCCCCTTCTGGGGTGTGTGAAGACAGTATACTCATATACATAAAATAAATAGTTTTTTAAAAAATATTGTGGTACATAGATATACACAGGTGCAAAATACTCATATATATATGAGTATATATGAGTACATATAATGAATATACATATGAGTATATATAATTAATATGTATGAGTATATATAATCTACAAATGTTTTACAAAAAGATCAGGTGTGTGTTGACTTGCCCCGGGCCGCAGGGGTTTTCTCTTCGACCCTAGAAGAGAAGGGCAGAGAAACAGAGATAGGAAGAACGAGGCCAAGACTAATTAACTGCTCAAGGCCTCTAAAACTGTATTTTCTCAGGGAACTTATACAGGCAGGGGAAGAAGTGAGCAAGTGGGATTCTTCACATGGCCCGGGCATTCAGCCACGGTGAATCTCTGGCAGCTGTAAGATGTTTTCTTCTTCTGGGAGTGCACAGTGACCATTGACCACCCGATCTCTCCAAGGTCTGTAGCTGAGGAGAAGTCAAAACCTAAGCCTATCTTTAAAATGAACTCTAAACATAAAGTAAGGTCAGTTTGGCTCCTGGCATTGACTGAGATAGGCATCAGAAGAGTCAAAAAAAGGTCATGTACAAATGTGGGTTTTTATGGCCAAAGTGCTTGATACATCTAGACAGGACCTTCTAAGGCTAAGATTAAATAAGTTAGAAAGAATGCAAGCCCCACACAGCTAGAGTTGAAGAAGAGAGCCATGCCTCTACTTACCAGGTAGTTTGGATACATAGGTCAGAGACTTCTTGGAAGTATTAGAAAATGGACTGAACGTCATCTTCAACACCCCCACCCCTACCTTTGGTCAAAACACCTTTGAAGGCTGCAAGATGGGACCATTTGCAGTCACAGCCTGACTCCAAAGCCATTGTAACATACTGGCCCCTTGTTACATCACCGCATCAAGTTCCTGTTTAATCATCACAGGACTAGGAACAGAGCAAATGGAATTTGACTCCCACTCACCACCAGAGTGACAGATGGGACTTCTAAGAACATACGTTTTCTGATAAGTTTGTCTAACAAGTCCGCAAAAACCAAACTCTACCCTCCAAAAACCAAACTCTACCCTCAATAAGAAATCCAGCAGCATCAAATAATTAGACATCCTGTCCCAAGCTGCTACCATTGATCTTGCCACAACCCATTTTTAGGGCAGAAATCTAGGTTAAGCCACCCTGTGGGGCTTGTGGTTTTACTGTCAGAGTGTGTCCCTTCCTGTGTGTTCCTGCATAGGCAGCACCCCCATGCTGCTTCTGACTGGCAGGGCATGGTGTCACTCTGGCAGAACAGAGACTCTGGGTAAACCCCGTGGCTGGCAAGAGTTAGCTCTAGAATGGTGAAAATAATTGCATAAAAATGCTGAAAGGACTTTTGCCCAAGAGGAATTGATGAGAATAGTTTGAGGCTAACTATCCTGCAGATGGTCATGGGAAAAGGAAAATTCCATTACATATATTTCATCAAAGATTGCATCTATGAATATACATCTACATTCTACATCTACATCTACATCTACATCTACATATACATCTACATCTACATCTACATCTACATATACATATACATATACATATACATATACATATACATATACATATACATATACATATACATATACAAATTTTACAAGGTCTTACTTGTAGCCCAGACTCCAAACTCATGGTCCCCTGTTTCTACCTCCCAAGTATTGGGTTAGAGATATGGATCACTACACCTGAAAATTCTGTTTTCCTTTTTAAAATTGTGTGTGCATGTATTGTGTATTTATGATGTGATACATGTTTTTGTGTAAGAGTGTACTAGCTGGTTTTGTGGCAACTGAACACAAGTTGGAGTTATCACAGAGAAAAGAGCTTCAGGTGAGGAAATGCCTCCATGAATGAGATCCAGCTGTAAGGATTTTCTTAATTAGTGATCAAGAGGCCCATTGTAGGTGGTGACATCCCTGGGCTGGTAATCTGGGGTTCTATAAGAAAAGCAAGCTGAGCAAGGCAGGAGAAGCAATCCAGTAAGGAACATCCATCCATGGCCTCTGCATCAGCTCCTGCTTCCTAACCTGCTTGAGTTCCAGTCTTGACTTCCTCTGGTGATGAACAGCAGTGTGGAAGTGTAAGCTGAATAAACCCTTTCCTTCCTAACTTGCTTCTTGGTACAATGCTTGTTCAGAAATAGAAACCCTGACTAAGACAAAGAATATGGGTGCATGCATGCCACTGTGCATATATGAAGGTTGGGGGATAAACTATCATGTCTGAGAAAAGGTAGCTTGTGGTTTCCCATGGTATGAGCCACACAAGCTGGCCATTGAACTTCTGAGAACTCTCTTGTCTGCACCTTACATGTTCCCATAGTAGTCAAGGATCACAGGCCTGTGTTACTGCACAGATTTTTTTATGTGGGTTCTGGCAATCCAAATCCAAGTTATCTAGCTTGCCAAGACATGGTAGTTCCCAATGCTGATAAACCTGCTGATCAACAGGCAACTCTCAAACAGCCAAGGTGTGATGCTGAGTCACACATGTGCTCTGGATATCACACTTCAATACCCAGCATTATTGTCCTGAACAGAGTCCTTCTTCTGTTAGCATTGTGCCCCAACTCAATGTACCCACTGTTATTGAAATCGCCCTTCAGTCTTCCACAAACAGGTTTCCACAAGCATCCTCCATGGCTTCTTGGCACTGTCTGATAGAAACACTCCCTGAAAAAGGGTTCAGGCTTGGGGGAGGGGGGTCTCTAAAAATAGACGATGTAGGTAACGAGACCTGCGAGGCTTGTGACTCATACAAGCGACAACTAAGACAATGTATAGGTCTGTTGCCAAGGCAACAGCTGCCTTTTACCCAGAATTCCATAGCCCACCTTTACCTGTATATAACCTGTATATGACCCGTATAGAACCAGGCAGCGCTTCTCCCCCGTCCTCTTTTTCTTTTTTCTTTTCTCTTTCTCTCTTTCCTTCCTGCCCGCTACCCCTTCCCCATCTTAAATAAAGTCCCACGTGGAGCTGTTTGGCCTGGTGTATCTCATTGCAGCCCACGTCTTTACCGCATTCCTGCGGCGAGCAGACAGGACATTTTGTACAGAAACCAACAGGCGAGTGTCTAGAAATAATGGACATATTTCTCAGACCATGGAAAGGCATGGAAGACCCTGACTACTACCAGTATCTCCCTCCCCGCCACCACCATCCCCCCTTCCCCCGAGGGGTTCAGTAAGGGAGGGAAATAAAACAGCAGTATAAATAATTTAAAAGAAGATTCAGAGTCCAACTGTTGCCCAGTTCAACTATGGTACTTGTGAGAAGACTAGGCTGACTCCATGACAGGCTTCAAATTGGCAGTTTCTACTTCTTGTGTTGTATTGAAAAGAACAACCAAGGAAGGAGTCCAACAGCAAGAAACTTGTCAATCATAAGCTACTTAACTGTGGCCAATAACTTTAATCTTTGGCACGTGCTTTGTCACCTACAAGCAGTCTATATGCTCCTTAACACACAGTAATATATAGTTGCATGATCAAAAACTATCAGAAGCCTCTCATTTCCAGGTCGGGAGAGAACCAGCCCATGCTCACGTATTTAGTACGATGCTCAGAGATGCCCTTCGTGACTGAGGGCAAGAATGTGGGTAAAAAGTTTCTACTTCAGTCTTCCAGGTATCAAGATTATAGGCATAAATCACCATACCAGGATTCAAGATTTTCTTTATTTTTTTCCCTTTATTTTGTGTGTGTGTGGGGGGGTTGTTTTTGGTTTTTGTTTTTTTTTTGTTTTTTTTTAAGCATAGACTCCAGTAGCCTAGGCTAGTCTTAAACTTACTACATAATCGATGATGGTCTTGAGCTCCTGATCCTCCTGCCTACACATTCCAGGTGCTGGGATTAGAGGACTAAGCCACAGGCCTGAATCTGAGATTTTTGTAAATTTGTTTTATTTTTTTCCATGGTTGATTGCCATTCACATCCTAAACCAATAAAAGAAAATACATAAGATGAGAAAAGGGCCTCACTGGAAATGCAGTTCGGAGACAATTGGACCAGATCTACACCTTTCCTACATATGACCTTCCTTCAAGCTATATGCTCCTCCCAGGCAGTGCTGAGATCTAGCACTGACTTCCCTGCATGCAATTCTCCTGTGTCACTCTAAGGGCAGATTCTAAAAATAGATGGATTACATCACTAAATAGCCCACTCCATCCAAGACCAACATGAACCCTATCCTGAGCGTCTCAAGTTCTAAGCAGAGACTCCATATATGACAGAAAGGTATTCGTCTGTTTCCTGTGAAACCCTCCTGGTGTTACCCATTTCCTCAAAAGTTTCTTCTGAGGAACATTTACATTAGCTGCATTGTGTTCACCTCTAAATAATTCCCAACTCTCTCTCTCATAGATACCTAGCAAGAGGCCTTTATACACTCAGAGCTGTCCACTGAAATGCCAGGAACACTTGTTTTCTTAACAGAAAGGAAATGAGAGGTGCATGTATGAAACTTAACAAAATACTGAAGCACATGGGACTCACTCCCAAGCTACCGGATAGTCCAGAGCTTGACTCAAAGGACCTTACCCAAAGGGTTCCTTTAATGAAAAAACTTAATTATTCACTATTTCTTCAGAGAAATAAAACCAATAGGGTATGTGGGTGTGTCTGTGCATGCGCATGTGTATGTGTATGTATCTGTCTGTCTGTGTTTGCTTGTGTGTGGGGGGTGGTTATGTCTGAGTGTGCCTCTGTGGGATTGTCTATGTCTCTGTCTATGTGGCTCTGTGTGTGTATGCACATGTGTCTGTCTGTCTATGTATTTCTGCATGAGTAAGATCTACTGACAGAGGATATAATCCACTTTTAGTCATGTAGCAGAAACTGTTTCTTCTCACAGGAAGGTTAGCCTTTCTTAGTCCATTCAAGCCTTTGATTGGATAAAGCCTATTTACACTATTAATGACAAAAGTTCATCTCTTTCAGTGTTATAGAAATATCCAGAATAATGTTTGGCCAAGCACCTGGGTACCCCATGACCTGGACCAATTTACATATAAAACTAACCATCATAATACATTTTTCTTTCAGTTAGTTCTGCCAAGAGGATGAACAGGTTCAAGAGGCATAGGCCTTCAGCATGATGGTTTATTTCCTTACAGCTCACAAATCTGGAAGGAAACCCAGGATTGGAAAGATTGTCCTCACCACTGTCACTGGACTGTGCCAAAATAAACCATCATCATTTATGAGAGACAAAGGATGTGCTTCCTGTGTGTGTGTGTGTGTGTGTGTGTGTGTGTGTGTGTGTGTGTGTCTGCCCGTCTGTCTCAGTGTCCCTCTCTATCTCTCTGTATGTCTCTGTGTCTCTCTCTGTCTCTCTTTCTCCTACTGTGTCTCTCTGTGTGTCTCTGCCTGTGTCTCTGTCTCTGTCCCTTTCCCTCTCTCTCTCCCTGCCCCTGTTCCTCCTCTCTGGTAATTCACTGAGTCCTGTCTGGTACTGCTTGCCAAAATGCTTACCAAGCTTTTTCGTTTGATCTTGTACAGATCACAGGAGCTGCCGTGCATTCAGCAATCTGACAGCCATGTTGAGTCCACAGCAGCCCTTTACCTCCTCCAGTTCCTCCAGCCTCTCTGTCTCCTCTTCCTCCTGAGCCTTGGTTGAGACACTCCATAGGACTGAGCACTCACAAGAGCACTAAGACCAAATATGGGTCACTTCACTAACTGCTAACCACTTACTGTTGTATTTTATAAATAGATGAAGAGCAAAGGAATATGTTTGGTGGATGTGTAGTCAGGTGTGGGGAATGGGGTGCTTCTGTGGGTCCATGCCAAGGCATCTCTTCCCCCTGGGGATCAGCCACACAATGGTAGAGTATGGAATAGAGTTATTCAGGGCACGGGGAGGGGGAGTTGAGAGGGTAGTAGAGACAAGAGAAAGACAGAGAGTAGAGGAGTAGAAGAATAGAGGCTGGCCATGAGCATGTGGAGGGGGCGGGCAGAGGACCGAGCAGGATCAAGAAGGCAAGAGAGCAAGAGAGAGAGGAGGGGGCAAGCAGCCGCTTTTAGACTGAGTCAGGCACACCTGACTGGTGCCAGGTGACTGTGGGGCAGAGCTTAGACAGAATGCTAACACTACAGAAGCTCCCTGGCCAAGGCTGAGAGCAGCATTAACCTATAAAATATGAATACTTAGAAAGAAGACTGATAAAGAGATCCATTTAGCAAGGATGTGGACTAGAGTGAACCTTGATATACTGTTGGGAATGTTAACGAATCTAGCCACTATAGATGTCAATATAGAGATTTCTCAAAAACAACAAAAAAAAGTATCTACCACGTAGCCAAGTTGTCCCACTCCTGAGTATCCACCCAAAGGACTCCAAGTCACAACATCCCAGAGAGACTTGCCCATCAATATTTATGACAGTATTATTCACAATAGCTAAGTGACAGAGCCAACCCAGAGACCCAGCACTGGGGGAGCAGGAAAACATGGTGATTATATAGACATAACGAAAATGTTTCCAGCCATAAAGAACAAAGTCTATTGTTTTAGGACAATGAATACAACTGGAAATCATCATATCAAGCACAGTAAGCCAGTCTGAGAAAGACAAATATCATATGTTTTCTCTCATTGGAGCATCCAAGATGGTGGTGTATAGACATAAAATCACCTAAGTGTGCATGATTGGGAACTGTCTAGAACTACAATGGGAACTAACACCTCTGGTGGTAAGCTGTGGCAAGGGAGCCTGTAGGGAGTGAAAATGCTTAATGCAGTGTGTGTGTGTGTGTGTGTGTGTGTGTGTGTGTGTGTGTGTGTGTATGTGTTCAAAATGTAAATTTAAAGATCCCTTCAAATGGACTTCATGAAATCTGGGGCTGTGGTTCAGAACCCCAGGAACTACTGAAGGAAGGATCTTCGTGTGTAGACATCCCCTAGAGAGCAGATTCCAGCGGATGGTATCATTTGGAGAACTATGCATACTTTCTTCCTTTAGGCTCTGTGCCCAGGCCCATAGTCAGAGAAATTCTATCCAGTGGCCTCAGCTCAAAATAATGTCCGTGTAACTGCATGACTCAGCTGCTCAACACATGTGCCAACGCTCACAGCCTCCCCCCACCTCCAATCTTTCCATCTCTTCTTCCAGAACAGCAACTGTGATGAGCACCTAGGAGAATGGGGAGATGCCGCGTCAGAAGCACCACCACCTGTCCACAGGCATTTCCTGAGCTCCCAAGCCAACAGAACACAGTAGCATAGTGATCCGTGGTTCTGTCCACTCGGTCAAACTGGAATGTGTGCAGAAGCATGGGCACGTGCTGACAAGAAGCAGTCATACTCTACAGCAGGAAGAAGCGCTCCCTCCCTCGCCTCCCACTGTCGACCCTACATTTTCTCCTGGATAGAAAAATGAAGTCCAAAGAAGAGGGGAAGGCGTGGGTGGGTAAAAGTTCCTGGTATTAAAGATACTCCTTTGGCTTCCAGCCTTTCCAAATGGTATGTTCAACGTCAGTCCCTCTCTCTTATCAGTGGACTTTATTCACCACAGCACACATGTGCAGAGTTGGGTATGTGGGATACGGTACAGAAGATAGAAAGGAAAGGGGAAGTGAATTTTTAAAACTTCCATTCCTCCTTCCTTCCTTCCTTCCTTCCTTCCTTCCTTCCTTCCTTTCTTTCTTCTTTCTTTTTTTCTGTCTTATACGTGTGGCTGTTTTGCCTGCATGTGTTTCTGCGTAGCACAGGCCTAGTGTCCAGGGAGGCAAAGAGAGGACATTCAATTCCCTGGAACTGAAGCGATAGATGATTTGGAGCCACCACCACGTGGATGCTGAGAATGGAACTTGGTTCTTCTGCAAAAGCAGCCAGTGCTCTTAACCACTGATGCACCTCCAGCCTCAGAAAGTAATTTTTTAAAATGGGGAAAGAAAATATTATATTTTGAAACTGCGCATTTTCCAAATAAGTGGCAGGGAAATTGCTAGACAGGAGACAACTGCTTCTTAAACACCAGTTCTCTGTTTGCAACAATGAAGTACAGAAGTGTCTTTCAGTGAGAGAGGATTCCTGAAGGATACTTGATCTGAAGAATTAGCAAGAGGCAAATTTTGACAACAGGAAACTCACTCTGCAGAGTAAAACTGTAGAATCCTGTACGTGTGACTAGTATTTCTCTGTTTACTGAGTTTCTTCTCCTGCCTTCACTCTTCCCTGTTGTGTTTTATAAAACAGCAGTATCTATAGATATAGAGATAGAGGTAGATAGATACAGAGATAGGATAGAGATGATACATATTATATATAATGCTGAGGGACAGTGGCATTTTGGCAGGCCCTGCCAAGATGTCCTGTAGGGAATTGAACCATGTGACAGACCTAGTATAAAGATTTATTATTGGGTAAAGTGGGGGAAGCACAGGGGTAGAGACAGAGAATGCGGGGACTGGGGGATAGAGAAGGACAGAAAGAGAGAAGAGAAGGTGGAAGGGAGAGAGGGGAAAGAAGAGCCAGCCAGAAACAACACCTGGCAGCAGGTGACGATATAAGCGTTGCTAGGTGGCTGTTGCTATGTTCCTAGGATGAGCCTAGTGGACTTCTCTGTAAGCTGATACCCCCTCCCTGCTTCCAGCACTGGGGTCACCCAGAGGCCCCAGCCTGTGTTCTATGAATATCAACTCATCGAGGGCTCATACATGGCGCTGACTCTGTGCATTTATTTCGTCCTCGGTAGAAGCCTTGACTCTCTTCACTGCCCATGACTCCCACCTAGCTTTAAGTCCCTCTGTGGTTTCCAGGAATATCACTGAGTCCTTCCAGCAGTGGCTGAAATGACAAAGGGACTGGGCCAACAAATCTCCCATCTACCCCAGTTTCAAGGGAAAAGAGCAGAAACAGGTGAAGGCATAAACTAACAGCATCTTGGGAGTGATTCATGACCTGAGTATTAGCTGGTGCCTCCGTTAAGCCCCTCATTGTAGGACACTTTACTGGCTTAAAGAATACACCTCTCCTTCCTCAAAGGATTGCAATTTTGAAAATCTGTGTGTCACTCCAAAAGCACCGGATGTAGTCATTTATAGTGAGAAGGCTAGGCTGATTCCGTGACAGTCTCCAAATTGGCAGTTAAGGAGACTAGGCCTAAATCTCTGTTTCCAAGAATAGGCCAATTCCTGACAAGTCCAGGGGTCTCAGAAACTGCCCTGCCACCCGCCCGAGGTAAGGACAATGGGGTCAGCAGCAGTTTCCAGACCTACCCAGCAAGTTTCCAGCCCCCCTCACGTAATGGAATGTCCGTAGAAACGGACCCAACATAGGCGTCACCTAATCAGGCCTGCGAGCTCACTTGGTTGTCTCTCCGTCTTGGTAGTAGGGAGACCCCAGCATGCTGGACTTCTCAGAATAAAACACTCTTTGAGTTTACATACCATTTCAGTCCAGGGTGTCATTCTTCAGGGAATCATGGACCCTTACAATAATCTTTCTGGAATTTTCCTTGAGGCTACTAAGTAGAACTGAGGTGAGTGGACACTCAAGGCTCTCCTGCATCCACCCCTCCACTTGAAAGATGTTCATCTTATCCTTCATCTTAATCCTCTCAACAATCCAGCAGAATCTTTATGTCCACTTGAAAGATAGTAAAACTTCAAAAGTCCCAGACTAGAATCAGGTACTTCATGCAGGGGTCTCAACAATGTTTGGGCATTTAAATATGGGAGGTCAGAATACACTTCCAATACTTGTAGAAATAACTAAGAATTTGAGGAAAATCTGGGCATTGAAGTCAGGAATTGAACCTGGTCAGCCAGCACTTAGTTCCTGTCTCTATGTTACCACTTAGTGTCTCCTCCATAGTTGTTTATTAGATGCAAACATGCTGAGACAGCACCTCAGAATTAGATCTACCATCTCACTGGAGTGTAGAGGACCTTACTGAGGTGCCAATACCACCTGGCAGGAACTTGACATCTACCAATGTGAAGTTCCTCTCCCATCCTTTGAGCCAGAACTCCTGTGTTAGCCGTAATCCCCTCCACCTAGGATGGAGTACTCAAACCAAGGTGAAGCCCATTGTTCTTCAAGGACCTGCAGTTTCCTGAGAAACTAGCCAACTGCGGAGCAACTGAACTGGTTCTTCGGAGAAGGTTCCAGCCTTTGGAGGAAGGGTTTTCTTCTGCCTATATATTTGGAGTCCTCTATTAAACTTTGAGACCTTGAATAGCAGGTGTTGTCTTGGTCTCCATCTCTTTTTGCCACCTTCCCATATATCCCCAGCTTCCCTTCCAGGTAACCCGTTCGATGTAACTACATACAGGCAGTTACACTGGAGCCCAGCAACAACTCTCACCATGGACCTACTACTGATGTATTAGCACTGCTGAGGAAATGTGTTCTAATCCGCAAAACTACCTATTTCAAACCCCTCAAAAAAGGGTGTTTAGAATTGTTTTTATGATGACAACTGTGAAGAAGAACATTTACATGAATGAATGTCCAAGAAAAGGAACAGGCTGCCAATAGTTTCCAGCATGAAAAAAATGGCCACATATATCTAGAGTAATATAACTTTTTGCATAGTTTGGTTAGAAATTCATTGCTGTGAAAAAAAAACACCATGACCAAGGCAACTCCTATAAAGGACAACATTTTGTTGGAGCTGGCTTACAGGTTCTGTGGCTCAGTCTACTATCATCAAGGCAGAAATCATGGCAGCCTCCAGGCAGGCATAGAGGAGCCAAGATGTACCAAAGGTGTCTTGCCTTCTTGTACCGAAGACAAATAGAAGAAGACTCAGCATCCTCAGGCAGCCAGGAGGAGGGCCTCATTGTCCACCTGGACAGTGACACGCTCCCTGGACTAAGCATATTCAAACCACTACATCTTATAAAGGTATTTGTGATGAATAAATAAAGAAGCAAGAAAGCATTAAAAGACTGTAAATGATTGCATAAATCCACCCACATCCAAGACACTTCTGCAGGTGAAGGATAGAAGAATTAATTCCTACTTTCATGAATGTCCTAAAAAGAGAAAGAACAAATACTGCCCAGATTATACAAGAGTATAACCCATTGATCCTTAAACTGTTTACAACAGCGCATCTGAACAAGAAAAGTCTATCTTAGCAAGCCATTTTTGGAAGAGGGATAACCAATGGCAGAGAAGAAGAGGGCAAGAGGGGGTAGAGTAGGATGAACAGCACTTATCACATATGTATGTAAAACTGCATGATGAAGGGCCTAGAGAGATGGCTCAGTTAAATTAGTCAGTTAGTCAGTGCTCAGTTAAGAGTACTGACTGCTCTTCCAGAGGTCCTGAGTTCAATTCCCAGCAACCACATGGTGACTCACAACCATCTATAATGAGATCTGATGCCCTCTTCTGGTGTGTCTGAGGACAACTAAAGTGTACTGCTCATAGATAGAAAATAAATAAATCATTTTTGTAAATGCATGATGAAATGTGTTGTTTTATATGAAATTTTTATAATGTATTTTATCATCTTATTTTATGTATATGGGTGCTATGTGTGCAGCACATGTATGCCTACAAAGACCAGAAGAAGACATTAGACTTCCTGGAACTATAGGTACTAACAGTTGGGAAACACCATGTGGGTGCTGGGAATTGAACCCAAGTCCTCTAGAAGGGTAGTTTAAACACTCTTAACCACTGAGTCATTCCTCTACCCCTCTATTTTTATTTCCACTTGTGAACAGAAATGTGATAATCCCAGGTAAAATATTTTAAACTAAATACAAAAGGCAATAGAACGGTCTAAGCCTTGGTCCAGTGGATAACCCCCACCCACCCCCACCCCCGGAAATGGTAAAGATGGCTCAATGCTATGGTAGCCTGTCAATGTGATATGCCCCATTAATAAAGAGTAAAAGATTATGCAAAGTCCAATATCTGATCCCTAACACCTCCCCCAAACAAAGTTAAATAGAATTGAAAGGTAAAATCAGAAATTGTTTCAATAGGTAGAGAAAAGGCATCGGGGAAAAATCTAAGCAACTTTGTTGCCTTAGCAATAATTCCACTCTGCTTCCTGGCCTGCTGACTGACGTGCAAACAAGAAGCGGCAGCATAGGAGACTGAATGCTAAGAAATTTGCCAGTATCTATGAGGGATTTATCAGAAGAAAACTGATTGTGCTTCAAATTGTGCTTGTCTGTTGTTTCTTTTGTTTGTAATTCACATACTAGATAATGGATTCCGTGGTGGCATTTTATGAAATACTTTGTTTTTATTGACCGTTTGTCCTCACTCCCTTCTCCACTCCCTACTTGCACCCCTCCTATCTGCAATGCTCCCCACTCCCACTCACATATATCCTGTTACCCTCATTCTTTAATATCTCTGTAATCATCCCTCCATCATGGGGCCCTTGTCAGTCCCATGAGCTTTACTCCCTATAGACACACACAGACATAGTCACACAGACAGACATACACATACACACATAGACACAGACAGACACATAGACACACAGACAGACACACACAAAGACACAGACAGACAGATACATACATACACATAAGCAGACACACACAGACACAGTCACACAGACACACACATACACACAGACACACACACACACACACACACACACACACACACTAAACATTTAAATCTGGGATTGGTATATGGGAGGGGATGTGCAGTTCCCAGATGCAACAATGAACATTGGTGTGTACCAAGTTAGTCTCTCTGCTGTTTTCATGAGCATCCCTGTGATTGTAGCTAAGTTTGAAAATCTCTTTAAGGCTGGGGATTTCTTCCTTTATGCTGAGTGCTTGCATTTAGCGCACATTATCAATGCATTGCTTAAACTTGCAATTATCATTTCCGTACTTTGAGAGGTCTCTGAATCCCTTCCTTTTGTCAATGGAAAGTTTCTGTTTTTATATTTGTTAAGAGAAAGGGGACTTAAAGGTAATGCATTTCCTGGAAGTGTCCCCCCTCCCTCCCTCTGCTTCTCCTTCCCTCCCTTTGTCCCTCCCTTTCTTCTTCCTTCCTCACTTCCTTCATACTTCCCTTCTCCCCTCCTTCTTCCCTCTTCCTTTTTCTTTCCCTTTCCCTCTCCTCTTTCTGTGATTAATGGGAGAGAGGAGAATCCTGCAAAATTTATTACAGAGCTCCTCACCAATTCTGAGTTGTTATTCTATAGACTGCATAACTGTCTTTCTCACATACGAATGTCTACATGGAGCCTACCTCTATATTTAATGGGAGATGGAAGTCTGACTTCATTTTTTGGATAAGAAGCAACTTTATCTACATCATGTTTCTCCATTGACCTATGGGACTCTTCAAAGAAAAACATATATTAAGCTTTCTTATGTATTCAGGGATATCTCTAGGTTCACCAATAATTTTCCAATAATTTAGCATCCACAGCACACCAAGCTAACTGATGGCTACAGTTTTCTGGTGCCTTAATGTCTTACCAGAAAGTAAAGAAAAGTTTCAGTTTTCAGGTTGACTTAGCAAGCTGTCAACTAGACATATTTTTGGTATATGTTGACAGATAGATAGAACCAAACTATATAAGTCAAGATTCCACTCTTATGTACATGATAAGTTCAAGAAATTATCAGACTGGACTGTAAGAGTGCACACAGTTATTTATTGAGTTGTTATTTATTGTGCTGTGTGTTGGAGTTGGCACTGGCCTGAAATCCATCACTAGAAGAACATAACGGTATCTGAAAGGTGAATACTACAGTGTAAAACACAAAGATCACAGTGCACAAAGCACACAGCACAAAGTACACAGCAACTTGGCTTCCCTTTCAGCATCATTCTGGGGAAGTAAATAAAAATAGAGAGATCTACAGCACAGCACCCTTTGAGTTGCAAGAAGTCATATACGCAAAACTAGATGCATTGTGTTCTTTTTAACATATTCTTGGGGTGCAATGGCAGATGAGAAGAGGAATGGGGGTTCAATGGGAAAGGAAGAGAGCCTAAGAGGGAGGGGCCTCAACCCTATAATCCAAAATAAGGGAGATTCATGAAGACTCTTGGAGCTGCGGGTAGGGGGGATGGCTCAGTGGGTAGAGTAATTGATGGGCCAACCAAAGACCTGAGTTTGAACCACCATACCACACGTGACAGCCTGGCCTGGTGTCATACACCTGAGACACCAGATGAAGCAGGAAAGTGAAGGCAGGGACAAGGACAGATCCCTGAGATGTACTGGCCATGCAGTCCAGCCAAAATGGTGAGCTGGTGGGAGGGCCCATCTCAAAAATTAAGGAAGACAGTGATAAATAAAGACACTCAAAAGCAACCACTGGCCTCCACAGGTATACTCATGTGTGTGCATACCCATAAATGAACACATACATACACATACATGCATGCACACACACACACAATTTTTTAAAGAACTTTGAAAGAACTTTCAACATTTTTACCTTATGTGATAAGTGATTCAGTGTGTGTGTGTGTGTGTGTGTGTGTGTGTGTTTGTGTGTGTGTGTGTGTTCATGCACATGTACTCAGAGGCCAACAGAGGTGTCATGTCCTCTAGGACTGGCATTTCAGATGGATGAGAGCCGCCATGTGGGTCCTAGGAATCGAACCTGGGTCCTCCAGAAGACTGCTGAGCCATCTTTCCAAGCTCTGAACCTTTTCTATGACTAAACCTACCTGACCACCCCAGACCCTCTTTGGTTTCCACCTCCCTCAGCCTCTCCATCTCATGGGTGCAAGTGGGAGTGGGAGACAGCAGCATATGTACCAGGAAAGTGAAGGAAAGCGAGTTGCCCAAAGTTGAGCAATTAAAAGCACAGAGCACTTGTAGACTGGGCCGTTGGAATGCTGAGTTTTGGAGATCTGAAATAAAGATGTTAGGACAACAGAGCTTCTGAGTCCCCAGATAACTGCATATAATACACCCAAGCCATTTAAGTTACCAGCCATGATTTTCTGTCACTAAAATTGGGCAAATCAGTGAATGAAAAGACAATTTTATACTTAAGTAAATACACAATAGGACCAAAAATAACACATGTAGCTCCTCCCCTAGCATGCTCCTCCTTGAAGGCCCTCTGGGTTACCTTGGCAGTTATAGGACATTTGTTGTACAGTAGGTGACAGAAATGAGTAGTTTTCAATGTTTGGAATAAACTTACCAGCATGACTAAAACTCAAAATATTTTATGTAATATAAACATTTAACAGCATCATTGAGATAAAATGGTAAAAACAACAAAGTATAAATATGTCTAAAATTATCAATGCATTTTTGGCAGACAAAACGTGTGGCTGTGAACTTCAAAATTAATTATGCAGAGTCTTTTTTCTTTATTGTCTCTATTAGACTGACCACAGAGAAATGAGAGAAGAGAGAGAGAGAGAGAGAGAGAGAGAGAGAGAGAGAGAGAGAGAGAGAGAGAGACGGTTTAAAGGTCTTATGAAAACATGTTACTTTAAATTTGAACCATTCTATTCTAAATAGAAAAGCAATGGTTTTCCATTGTCAAAGATCTCTGCGCTCCTTTAAGTGTATTTTAAGTATATATTCTAAAACACATAGGTATAACTGTTTCAAAATTCCACATAGGAATAGAGGCAGGAACTGATGCAGAGGCCCTGGATGAGTGCTGCTTACTGGTTTGTTCCTTTTGGCTTTTTTTTTTTAATTAGTGTTCCATTGCTACAAAAAGACACTATGACCCAGTGAATTCTTATAAAAGAAAGAATTTAGTTGGAGGCTTGCTTATAGTTTCAGAGGCTTAGTCCTTTATCATCCTGGCAGGGAGCATGGTGACATGCAGGCAGACATGTTGAGGTAGTTGAGGGAAGAGGGCAGTTCCAATGCTAAAGTCTTATTCCTCAAATGGTTCTTGATTTGTCAGTAAAGAAAACCGGGGACCAATTGCTGAGTGGGAAGAACAGGTAGGACTTCCAGGTCCCAGGAGGAAAAGGCAGATGTGGGGAAGCAGAGAAGTTTTTCTGTCATGCTTTGGAGGAAGAACAACACAATAACCATGTGAGGTCTCGGGGGTGGAGGTTAGGGGGAGCTGGAGCTTGTGGCCTCCTCTATAGGAGGGTGGCCAAGGATGTCTGGCAGGGGCTAGGTGGGCTAGCCATTGAAGTTTAGAGCAAGTGAAGAGACAGAGATAATAAATTGATAAGAACAAGCATTTCCAGACCAGAGAGAGTAACATCCAGCAACTGTGCCTAGAAGGCAAGTTGTAAAGTAGTAAATTGTGTGTGTGTGTGTGTTTTATCCTCAGATCCAAGGGTCTGTGCTGATAGCGCAGTCACCTCTGCAAAGGCAGAAGATTAAAACTACACACAACTGTCGAGAGTTTTGTATCCTGATCCTCGGGCAACAGGTAAAGAGACCAACACTAGACCTGGCATGGACTTTTGAAACCTCGAAGCACACCCCCAAGGATACATTTCAGTCAGCAAGGTCACACCTAATCTAATCCTTCTAATCCTTTCAAACAATTCTACTCCCAGGTGGCTGAGCATTAAAATAGATAAACCTGTGGGCGCCATTCTCATTCAAACCGCCAGCACCACCATCATCACCACTACCATGACCACTACCACCACCACCATCATCACCACCACCACCACCGTTTGCTCAATAGAACCCAGGACCGCCATCCCAGGGATGTCTCCACCCACAACGGACTGCCCACCCCCTTATCAATCATTAATTAGAAAATGCTCTTCAGGCTTGTCTGCTTACAGCCCAATCTTATAGAGGCATTTTCTCAACTGAAGTTCCCTCCTCTCAGATGACTATAGCTTGTGTCAAGTTGACATAAAACTAGCCAGTACAGGGCCTCATAAATATTAAATAAGACAATTCATGTAAAGCACTCACAACGATCCTGTACGTGTTTACTAAATACTAGTTATTAGTGTTATAACTGGAAGGCAGCTGAGAGGAGATGTGCTAACAAAGTCCAGGTTTGTGAAGAACTCCTTAATGCTCATGTGTTGGAAGTGGCATGTTCACAAATATGCAAAGAACAAATTAGTCTCTGTACTGGTGGTTTCTGCTATTCCTCAAATTTGCCACCAGATGACAGCAGTTGACAACAGGAAAGATATCTCAGACCCAAGAGAGAATCCTTCCTTCATCAAGGGTGTCTTTTCAGAGTATCCATGAAGCATGTGTAAGACTTTTGAGGAGTCTGGCCAATCAATTAGTTTTTACTCTCAAACTTGGTGGAAAGAGAGTAACATCAGCCTTCCTCACTTATACCAGAGTGGGAGGAAAATCCTCACTTCAATGAAACAGCTCCTGAGACTTAGCTAGTGCATGTTTCTTTACTGGGGTGGGCTTGTACACATACCTTTATTCGAGGTGAACCAGGAGTATATATGCACTTTGGACATTGGGAAGGAATTTTCAGGATAAATGAAAATAATTAGCTAGAGTTCTGTGAACGCCCCATTTGCATTGAGAGTTCCAGGAGTCTCAGGTGCTTGCTGGACAGGTTCTTATCAGGAGAAGGGAAGCTGAACCTGTAATCTCACCAAGGTTACCTGACATTCCTCGGGTAGAGGGTATATGCGTTGGGGGCTCCTCAGACAAGGTCAGAGAAGAAGCTCTGCTTGTAAAGAGAATGCCCCATTTTGTTACAAGCTCGGAAGGCTATCCGGACAATGAGAGACTTCAACCGTAGCCCAACAACCAGCCTATGGAAGGAATAGTTACTCAGAAAGGTCCCTTTGTTCTGTTTGTTTCTTTGTACTATGGTCCTTCCTGTGAGAACAGGACACCTAAGGACCTCCTAGAGAAAAGAGGAAATCATAGACCTCTCTGGTTTTTCAGTCTTCTTTCAGAGGCAAGGAGTTCTGGTCTACCGGAAAGGAAATTCTGACTTCTACAATCCATTTTGAGAAAAAAAAAAGCAGATTAGGAGAAAGGGTAGAGAGAAGAATCTGCAGACCCTGCTCCTAAGCCTTCCTGATCTCCCTCAGTTCAAAGCACTGGGCGCCCTACTTTAAAGAGTCATGCCAGAGGCCCAGTAATGCCCACTTTGAGATGTGAGCTGCCTGCGAGAATTTCAACACAGAAGAACACACTATTAATATGTGTATTATTACTAGGCACTTTGAGGTAATATTTCCAGTGAAAGATTAGGATTATAGGACTGGCCCAAAACTTGATTTTTTACCATAGAATATATATTCTTATATATATATGTGTGTGTGTGTGTGTGTGTGTGTGTGTGTGTGTGTGTGTGTGTGTTTGTATGTATGTATGTATGTATGTATGTATGTATGTATGTATCAGAAGAGGCAACTTCACAAAATAGGACTCCACACATCTGCAAAATAAATACCAAAAAAATCCAGAGAATGCTCTTGTAAGATTTGGGCTTATGTTTAATTAATTTTATTTTGTATCTGTTGTTAATAAATGAAAACACGCAGCATGACATTTCCTTTCTTAACCATTTTTATCAGTACAGGTAAGTCCAACACTATAGCAGACCTTCTGACTAACTCTTCTCTTACAAAACTGAAACTCCACCTCATTAAACAACAGCTTCCCATTTCTGTGCTCCTGCCAACACAGAGATGTGCTCAGCTGAAGCCTTTAGAGATGCACCAAAAATCAAACAGCAGGGTTCATACGGAACAGAGGATTACATATGCCTGAGGTGACCCCAAGAAATGGTGCTGCTGGGGGGCTGGGTGCAGCCGTTGTGGGATCATGGAAACAGAGGTAGAATGCTTGCCTCAGAATACTGCCAAGGAGAAGGAGAAAACATAATCTCCTAAATTCTTACATCCCAGCCTTGTATGTCTGAGATCTGCTGCAGGGCTGTGGATCACCCACACTACGTGTTCACTGAGAGTAAGAGATGGGAAGAAGAAAGGCTAGGGTCAAATTCTGTCTCTGCCACTTGTCACTTTTTAGCCTAGATTTTCTTAACCTCTCTTAAGCCTTACTCTGTGGAGATAGAAGCAATAGCGACTTTCTTGAGAGAAACATGAATGAAGATGGACTTTAACCAGTGAGTGAGTGCTCAGACATGTCGGGATCACTAGCAGTGCTTTTAGCACTACGCCAATGCGCCAGGTTCTGGGGACACAGCAGAGACCAGAGTGGAGATAGATGTCATCTCAGAGACCTCAGATACAGACAAGGGTCGAAATGTATTATGAGTGAAGGAATACGGAGTTGACAAAAGGTTGTGGGAGAGGGTCCCAAGGCATTTCGAGAAGTAAGCAAAGGCTGCCCATGGACCACTGAAACCTAAACGAGGGTTATCTGGCATCATATGGACCATATTCCCCATAGACAATTACACACTGTGCCTTGGCTATCAGAAGTGGATATAGCTAGTGTTATAAGAACAGAGTGATACTTCTGAGTGAATGTTGAAAGTATTAAGTGTATAAATGATTCACTCTTCATGATACTACTCATGAGCTACTGACTATATCACTCATAGATTCCAAAAATTAGAACCTGAGGCATGGTGGGGTTCCATAAATGCCCACAGTCTCATATCCAGTAGTACACGGACTTATCTCTTCAGCGTTGTAAAGAATTTAGGAGATTATGTTTTTTCCTTCTCTTTGGCATTATTCCGAGGCAAGCGTTCTACCTTATCTCCTTAGTGTTAACTCCATTTAGCTCTATTTGCTAGAAAGAAATTTTATCTAAACTCTATATCCTCAATAGTGTCTGCCAGTCTGTCAAAGAAATGTCTAAAGCAAGTGGCCAGCACAACAGCTGCTAGCTATGTGTGCCTGTGAAAGTGACTAATAGCACCGAGAAGCTGGATTTCTAATTTAATTAATATTAATTAGCGAAATCTTAACTTTAAACTGGAGCCTTTGTAAAATATCTCTTTGCTAAATGCAAGGTATCATTTCAGTAATACATTTTCCTAGAAGATGCATTATAGTGGATGAATTAGGGCCAGCTATCATTTCTAATCTTTTACTGTGATATTTGACATATTTGACGTTGATAGTGTTTTAGATCATACTGAGCCAAATAATAGATTATTTAACTTACCCTAATAATCCTAGCACTCGGGAAGCTGAGATACCAGTATTGTTATAAGTTCCAGGCCAGCCTGGGCTACAGTGTGAGCTCATATCAAATTCTGCATGTAAATTCATTTCACCTGTCTCTTTTCACTTAAAAAAAAAAAGTTAAATGGCATACACAGCTCACATTTCATCTCCTGCCCAGGTCTGATCTAGAAAAACCCTCAAGGTTACATTCAAAGACTCATAGGGGATTTGGACTTTTGCATACACGTTTTGACACTCGAGCTTTTGGTATTTGAGGTACTGGGGCTCACAAAGAGTGGCTCAAATTTTCATAGCTCAAATGACCACATTTCTTGTGTTGTATTGAAAAGAACAACTAAGGAAAGAGTCCAACAGCAAGAAACTTGTCAATCATAAGCTACTTAACCGTGGCCAATAACTTTAATCTTTGGCACATGCTTTGTCACCTACTAGCAGTCTAGATGCTTCCTAACATGCAATAATATATAGTTGCATGATCAAAAACTATCAGAAGCTGCTCATTTCCAGGTTGGAAGAGAACCAGCCCATGCTCACGTATTTAGTATGATGCTCAGAGATGCCCTTCGTGACTGAGGGCAAGAATATGGGTAAAAAGTGGAAAGGTCAGGACAGGACCTTTACCCTAAAGAACACAAGTTCTGTGGACTCATTCCCTGCCATCTACCTGTTGGTTCACATATTTCTTCCCCAACTTGGTGCATACCATGATGTGGGCAACCAGAGGCGTGAATCTGTATTGAAGCAAAGTTCTACTGGAAGATGATGGTAAAAACCATTCATTCGCTCAAGCAGCCTTTCTGCACTCATAATGATGTCCACCAGGCTATGATAATTGCCAGGGGCATTGCGCGAATAATCCGGGAAAACCGCTAACCCTCCAAGAACTTAAACGCCAACCAGAGAAGAGACACTCGAGTACCCTTTAACTTTGTACAAAGTCTGCAGAAGAAACATTCGGTGTAGTGAGGGCTGTTTTGATGAAATCTCTGTGGGGGAAGGTAGAGCAGCTTAGTGGTGAAGTGAGATTCCCTCCTCAAGTACGAACTGTTAAGTTCAATAAACAACTTTGGAGCCTGCAGGCAATGTGACATAGGGCACATCAGGCAAACAACCTTCATTTTTTCTCACCTGAAAATAGGGACAGTAGAAGAATAAAGAATCGTGTCCAAGGTAGTTGGCAGGAAGTCAGTCGGTTAATACAGAACAGTAACAGATTGGGGGGGGGGGGGGAGGACTGGAGAACAGCCCACACTGCTTCGCTAAGACGCAGTAGCCTCGTGAAGAGTCCCATGTACTGGGACGGTCACTCCGGGATATTGGTTTTCAGCTGATTCACTTTAGAGATTTTATTTCATTTTTTAAGTTCATTTTTCTTTTTTAAAGCTTTGTAGTTATTCTTTGTGAGTTTCACATTATGCACCCCAGTCCACTTATCCCCCACCCCCTCGTATCCACCCTCTGCCCTTGCAGCCTCCCTGGAAAAGAAAATAAAAGACAAACGAAAATAATGAACAAAACCAAGCACAGAAAACATCCCATCATGGAAGCTGTCGTGTGTTGTGGATTTAGTCTAATGCTTGTATTATGTTAATTAGGTCCCCCAAATTGCAGGAGAATCCAGTAAGACGCTGAGGGTCCCTGCCACCCCCCACTTGGTTTTGATTGGTAAATAAAGTTGCTGGCAGCCAATGGCTGGGCAGGGAGACAGAGGTGGGACTTTAGGATTCCTGGGCAAAGGGACCAAGGGAGGAAGAAAGAGATAGAACGATCATGCAGGGAAAAGGGTAAAAACCAGGCCTGAGGAGCCCCCGACTGGGTCTAGGACATCAAAGATGGGATACAGATTTTAGTAAGTAATAACTCAGGAATATCGGAGGAGAGTTATCCACCGTGGAGGTTTGGGAGTGGCCCGCCATTGACATGTTTAAAGCATATTAAAATGTGTGTGTGTGTGTGTGTGTGTGTGTGTGTGTGTGTCTTTCATTTGGGAACCCAGAGCATTGGGGCAGGTAGCAAGAAACACACATCACCACAGCAGGAAGATTTGAGTAGGGAATAATTGACAACTGCAACAGTAGTGTGTCACAGTGTGTCCCACAGCATACCCCTCTATCCACACATCTTCAAATCCACACTTCTTCACTTGCAAATGGTCCTTGCAATGAGTTACTGGTTCTAGGTCTCTGGCTTCTATGACACCATCAATACTGGATCCTCACCGGGACTCATCCCGGTTATCTTGTCGTTGCACTGGATCATGGAGATCCTGCAGCTTTGGATCAGCAAGATCAGCCTTTCATCTGCTCCAGCTGTTCACACACAATGCAGATTTGGGGATGGGCCAACTCAAAGCCCTGGATCTGGGCCTGGTCAGCCTGCCTGCTCTTTCTTCTCCATACCACCAGGGTGAGCTCTCCAGCGCCACCACTGGCAGGATGCAGAGTCAGCTCTCCTGCTCTCAACCCCGCCCCCTGCATCCGTGACTCTAGAGCTAGCTCTATAGTGACACCCATTCAAAGCATGAGGCTCACTCTCCCAAGCAAAATCAGCAAGAGGCTGGGCCAGTGCTCACCTGGCAGTTGGGACTGGCTCACCTGCACTGCCCTCCATTTTTAAATTTTGATATTGTTTTTGTTTGGCTGTCTTTTGGGAATGTGTTTAGCTGGGTAACCCAGGCTGACCCTGAACTCATATTTCTTCCTTTTGTTGTAGGTTGTAGCCCCTGATTTACTGATGGTAGTTTTCTGCTGTCAAACGTTCTGTTTCTTGGAAGCTTCATCGAAGAGACTTCAGTGTGTAGGTATAGAGAGTTGGTTTCTACGCCTTCCCCCTTTCTCCCAACCAGAGCTCCTGCCTGTGACAAAGCTTGAGGAGGAATACATAGACAGCTAGCTTCTGTGCTGAGTCTTCCTGCAGCTAGCACAGGACTCCCTTCCTCCCCACCCCCTAACCCCCAACCCCACCCCCACCCCCGCCGCTCCAAGAGGACTTGATCTGGTGTTAGAATAGCACTACCCATAAAAGCCCACCCCCCCAACAAGACACCTCAAGGAACCACAGATGCTAGCTCGAAAAAACTAGTGCCAGCCCCTCTCACCTCTTCGTTGCCAAGGCTGGCACTTTCCCTGATAAACAGAGAACTCTTCCCCGGGTGTGGCCAAGGGCGCCTTGCCTTGCAACCTCAAGAGAAAGAAAATAACCTCCTTAAGAAGATAAAGGCCCCCACATTTAAATTACAGAAGAGAGGTGATCAAGGGTTGCAGAGCAAGGGTCATAAAACTGGCCCCTAATAGCAGAGTAGAGATAACCCTTAAGGTCAGGAGAATCCCCCTTCCAGCTGCACAATTCTGCCCTGCAAGATGGTATCGGGTTAGAATTATGACTTGTTTTATCCACCTCTGCTCGTCACCATAGTGTTTAAAGAATTCCTAACCATGCAGTACATGCAGTCTATAAACGGAATGCTTTCTGGACTCATCATTGCACTCCTGCCTGCCCTGCAGGAAAAGACGGCCTTGCACACTTGCAGCAGACTCTGTACTTCCTGAGCTCTCCTGAGCTTCCCCGCCCCAAACCCAGACATACACTTTCTCAGCTTCCCAGTTTGATTCAAGATATATGCCACAATGCCAGACTTAGACTTTCTCCACTCACAGCTATGAGATTACCTTTAGGGCCAGAACCATTTCACACACACACACTAGGTGTTTATTTATAAAAAGATAAAGAGAAGGGGGGATGTGTTCTATGGAGGTATGGTGAAGTATGGGAGAAGGGTGTGCCTCAGTGGGCCCATGCCAAGGCATCCCTTCCCCTTGAGGGCATGGGGAGGGGAGTTAAGAAGGTAGTCAAGGCAGAGAAAGGCAGAGACAGAGAGACAGAGAGGCAGAGACAGACAGACAGAGAGAGACAGAGAGAGTAGAGGAGTAGAGGCCAGCCATGAACACGCGGAGAGATGGGGGAAGGGAATGGGAGAGGGGGAAAGAGAATGGGAGAGGGGGGAAGGGAATGGGAGGGGGGAAGGGAAGCAGAGAAAGAGCAAGAGAGACACAAGAGAACAAGAGCAGGGCACCCCCTTTTATAGTGGGTTATGCCTACCTGGCTATTGCCAGGCAACTGTAGGGTGGAGCTTAGACAGATGCTAACTCTGGGTCCACCTCCTTATTAATATTAAGAATCTCCCAGATTCTTAATAAGAGCCTTGGAAACATTTCTATACATTTACAGATCCCAAAAGAAATAGCTGGCGACCCACAAAAGAAAATATAAGGACAGATAAACATGAGAAAAGTTCCCAGCTATATCACTCCAAAGAAAAGTAAATTATAGGAGCTAGACCAATACCCAATGTGCCCATTATAAAGGTATCTCTTGTTATTGATGGCTATCCTAGTTAAGGTTTCCATTGCTGTGATAAGACACCAGGACCAGGAGAGGGGCTTCTTTGGCTTACATTTCTACGTTGTAGTCCATCACTGAGGCAAGTCAGGGCAGGAATTCAAACTAGGCAGGAAGCAGGAGGCAAAAAATGTGGCACAGAGGCCATGAAGGAGTGCTGTTTACTGACTTGCTCCCCAGGGAGCTCAGCCACCCACTGCAGGGTGGCCACACCAACAGTGGCCTTGTTCCTCCCCCATCAATCACTAATTAAGAAAACATTCTGCCTGCAGCCCAATCGTTTTCCTTCATTAATTTTTTTATTCTTTCACTTTGCATCCTGGTTGAAGGTCCCCTCTCCTGGAAGTCTCCCCTCCCCCTCCCCTTCTTTTCTGAGAAGGGGAAGCGCCCTCGCTCCAGTATCACCCCCACTCTGGTACATCAAGTCACTGCAAGACTAGGCACATCCTCTTCCACTGAGACCAGACAAGGCAGCCTAGTCAGGGGAACAGGATCCACAGACAGGTAACAAAGTCAGGGAAAAACAGTCTGTGCTTCAGTGCAGAGACCCACAATGAAGACCAAGCTACTCATCTTATGGAGGCATTTTCTCAGTTGAGGCTCCTTCCTCTCAGATGACTATAGCTTGAGTCAAGTTAACGTAACAGTGATCAGCTTGACAGCAATGCTGTTTTTTTTTTCCTCAGAATATTTTTCTAGAGATTCTGGTTTTAAAAGCATGTAGAAATGGCATTTGCTTTGCAGTTCCTCTATACAAATAAATACTATCAAGCACGGGTAACCAACTAAAGTTCTGGAGCCCAGAACTCCAGGTGGACATGCATTTCAAGGGAAAGCCTGCAACCCTGGGGTTTAAGAAAAAAGGACCTGGTCTCTCTCTTCTCTGTCCTATGACCATCTTGTGATGGATACTGTCCTTGTCCCTCTTGTGTTTTTAAATATTTTATTAGTGCTTTAAGACTTTCATATATTTTTATCAAATTCACCATCTGTGCCTCCCAGATCCATCCATCATCTATCTTCCTACCCCGTCCAAACCTTGTGTACTCTCTTATTTAAATGTAACCAACCCAGTCCAATGTATACTGTACATTCACAGACATGGAGGCATCCATTAAAGTGTGCTCATCTTGCCAGAGGCATGCTCTTAAAGTCAACTGACTTTCCTTCCCAGAGAAGCCATCAATGGTCCATAGCTCCTCACTCGCTGGTAGAGGCTCATGAGCCTCCCCCGTGCTCCATGCCCAAATGTTGCCTGGCTTGATCTTGTGCTAGTAGAACAGGTGTGTTCATGAGTGAAGTGGTCCTATCCTATCTGGAAAACTGTTTCGCTCTGGTCTTCCCAACCTCTGACCCTCTTCCTTGATGGTCCACGAACCTTAGTTGTACGGGATATGATATAGATGTCCCATTTGTGGCCCTTGATCTCTGAACTTTGGTCAGTTGTGAGTTCCTTGACAGCCTCTGTCCTCTGTACAAAGAAATAGTCTGAGCGCTGCATTAATCTATGGGAATGTAAATACAAACTTAGAGGGCAGTTTGATACAATGTTTATTGCGTGATTTATTAGTAGAATTAATAGTAGGTTCATGCCTGAGACCTATAACCTCCCACTCATGTATTCTTGGACACATTTACATTAACAGGGATGTGTTTCTTCCTGCAGAGTGGGCCTTGAATCAGAAAGCAGTTGATTATCCTCATAATATCCGTGCCAATATTGTATGTTTGGGCATATCTTGCCATACTGGTCACTATTGTAGTTCACAGGGTTCACAACTAAGTAAGACCACTGATGAATCCTCCTCGCCAGCAGTGTACACAGCATCTTCCCATACCACAAAACTATTCAGCAGAGAGAAGTCTTCCTGGTCAGGATCAACGTGATTTATCCATGTCCTATGACTGAAGTATGTAGTGTCTTCAGCATTATCTTGTTATTGGTGGCCAAAAGCAGTGGGAATAAGCTCTATTGTTTTAAGGGTCTCTTGGACACACCTGAATGCCAACTTGGTGATGGTGCCCACACCTGGCACTGGGCTTTGTATTTGAACATCTATAAGCTTCTAGAAGCATTCTATTCTGTTTGAGCAACTCCAGTTATACTCTTTTACTTGAATGAATGAATATATCTCCATCCCAAATGTGGAATGGATCTCTTAAAGATACCCCAGAGAAGAACAGTCTGGTTTGAAAGAGGCAGCTGCTGAGGCGTGTTCCAGGAGAGGTGAGCTCTTCATTCACACTTGCCACTACCCCAGGGCCTTTGCTGACTTGGCTACTGGTCTCAGCAGACCAGAGCATGTAGGAGAAGGTACTAATGGCATGAACAGTCAAACAGATAAGCAGCAGTGTGGCAGGGGATCTGAGGAGACTTCAGGCCCTCATGCCAAGAGAGAATCCAATCAGATAGGTTTCAGAGTAAGGAGGTTTCATGACACTTAGTTCATGGGCAGCCTGGGTTGTCTGTAATTCCAGGTAACAGTGAAGGAGAAGGCAGTTCTGTATTCTGCAGGGATAGGGGAGGGGGGAATGTGTGTCCCTAACTTGTGAGAGAGGGGGAAATATTTAGTTAAGGTATCCCATTATACTGGTGTGGGATACTGGTGGAGGATTTACCACCATCTATAACCTTCTGTGTCTCTGAGTCTGGTGCATGGGCCTGTAAACTCCTTTGGAAATAGCACCGGCCATTCTTCTGAAATCCAGGCACCTAGCGAGTCTTTTACAGAGTCATAAATAGGCCCTGGTAGGGGGCTTGTCATTTCCTTTAAAGAACTCAAGAGGTAGAGGTTGCTGTGCTTTGGTTAGGCCCAAGTCCTCAAACCAAACACTAACAGAGTTTGTTTTTCTCAGCCCCCATCTCCATGTTCAGAAAGTCCCTCAGCATTAAGCCCTAACGGATTTTTCACTTATCTGCATCTACATAAAATTAGGGATGACAAGAAAGCAGCTTCCCAAGAAAGGCTCCCAGAGCCTCACAAGACCATTTGCAGTATGAGACAATGCTCATTATTGTGATGACTGAAAATATACCCTGCAAACTATGACCTCCAGGCCCCTGTCCTGTGGTCTATACTGGCCAGACCAACAAAGGAAATGGAAAAGCTAGTGGGTAGGTGTTGTGGATTTGGTTTGATGCTTGCATTGTTAATTTGGTCCCCAAAATTTACACAGGGATCCTCAAGGCTACATGTAAGATGCAGAGGGTCCCTGCCCCCAATTGGCTTTGATTGGTAAATAAAATTGCCGGCAGTCAATGGTTGGGTAGGGAGACAGAGGCGGGACTTTTAGGATTCCCAGCAAGGAATGAAGGAGGGAGAAAGAGGTAGTAGCATCATGTGGGAGAAGCAGAAGGATCAGGCCTGAGTAGTACAGGACACACAGACAGCCAACATGTAGGAGTCAGGGATCTGTGGCCCAAGGAGGCTGCAGGCCGAGGCAGCCAGGATGGAATATAGGTTTTAGTAAGCAATGGTTTGGAAGTATCAAATGGGAGAGTGTGCTAACTGCATGGAGCTTTTGCTAAATATAGACTGTGTATGTGTGTCTTTCATTCGAGAATCACGCTGCCATGGCCAGGAACATAGAGGAAATTAGTCAACTATAGCAATGAGTGGGCAGATGGATGGATGGGTGGGAAGAGGAACAGACAGACAGATAGACAGACAGACAGAAGATACAAGAAGAAAGAAAAAAAGAAAGAAAGAAAGAAAGAAAGAAAGAAAGAAAGAAAGAAAGAAAGAAAGAAAGAAAGAAAGGAGAGAGAAAAGAAAGAAAGCAAGAAAGCAAGAAAGAAGGAAGGAAGGAAAGAAAGAAAGAAAGAAAGAAAGAAAGAAAGAAAGAAAGAAAGAAAGAAAGAAAGAAAGAAAGAAAGAAAAGACAGAAAGAAAGAAAGAAAGAAAGAAAGAAAGAAAGAAAGAAAGAAAGAAAGAAAGAAAGAAAGAAAGAAAGAAAGAAAGAAAGAAAGAAAAGTAGAAATGTGGAGAGGAGAGAGGGAAGGAGGAAAAGAGGGAGAAATGGAGGTAGGGAAAGAAGGGAGGAAGGAAGGAAGGAAGGAAGGAAGGAAGGAAGGAAGGAAGGAAGGAAGGAAGGAAGGAAGGCAAGAAGGAAGATAAATAAGTCCCATGCATGGGACAACCAGCAAGCAACCATTTCTGCAGAGATCCTGGTTCCCCTCCCCAGCCAAAATGTCTGATAAGCTCTGTGTATACACCAAGCACCTGGCCGAGGTCCTCTCCTGCTGGAGATGAGTTTCCCACCTGTGGCAAGTGTCTTGTCAACCACTTCCTCAGTGGCTGTCTACTCATCATCTCCAGCAGAGGCTGCATTTAGCCAAGATGGGGCCCCGGTGTAGCAGTCTTCAGGATGAAGCTACCCACATCTGGTTACAAAGGCTTACATAGCAGATTTTACCTAATGAAAGCATACAAATCACATGGATTTGATTTGAAGAGATCTGCCCAGGCCTACCTAAGCACATACCTAATATGGTTTGCTTGTTTTTCATTTTTTGGAACCAGGTTTCACTCTATATCCTAAGTTGTTTCCGTGTCTGTATCTGTGTGTGTGTGTGTGTATGTTCGTGTGTATGTGTGTGTGTGTGTGTGTGTGTTCATATGTGTGCGTGTGCGCGCACATGTGTGTGTGTGTGTTCGTGTGTGTGTGTGTGTGTGTGTGTGTGTGTGTGTGTGTGTGTGTGTGTGTCTGGGACTGAGGGCCCATGAAGGCGCTCAGGAAGACAGACTAAGTCCAGGTGTACTCCTCAGTTGTTGTCGTTGTCCCCCTCACATGTTCAGACAGGATCTCTAATAAACTTGAAGCTTAGCATTTTGCTAGAATGGCTGGCCAGCAAGCTCCCAGGTCTTCTGCCGTACCATCTACCCTCTGTGCTGGGGTTACAAATACGCCATACCACACTCGACTTCTAGGTGCGGGCTGGCACTTTCACAGCGAGCACCTCAGCCACTGAGCCATCTCCCGAGACCTAAATTAGTCACAATTTTCCAGTGTTAAAAATTACAAAATCTGTTCTATTTCTGCAACCAAGAATGTCCCTTATCTTTCTTTACGTTTCAGTCTTCACAACAGTATTGTGCAACCAAACTGAGTAACTATGCAGAGGTAAAATAGCAATAATTCAACTTTATTCCCAGATATTAATATTGTTTCTGCTGTGGGATGATGACATAAGGTAAAGGTATTAATCAGTAAAAATTGGTTAACTGACCTACTGTCCATCCATTCCTCAAAATGTTAGGGAGATAGACAAAAGGACAAACAGTCACAGACTCACAAAGAAAGGGAGAAGACAGACATTGTGTTTTAGGTGGAAATGTTAAAATATACTGTGATATCGAATAATAATAAAAAAAAAGAAAAAAATATACTGTGAGAAGAAAAAACAGAATTCATGCTGTTCTTAATATTTAAAATGATTCCAACAAGAGATATACCCCAAAAGCTCTTTTCAAGTAATTATAATCTCCCCATTCTCTCTCTCTCTCTCTCTCTCTCTCTCTCTCTCTCATAGTGAGGCTTCTTTTGTCTCCTAGCTTCATAGAGTTCCTATGATGATTCTTGGATGCTGGGAAGACACCATGGCAGTGGAAGAGTGGGGTAGATTAGTTTCTTGCTGCATGATGAACAGGAAGTAGACTGCGTGAGAGGATGAGCGGGGCCTGGGGCAAGAGAGACACCCCAAAGCCACCCCCAGAACGCTTAAAGTCTCTGGTACTTCCTAGACTATCACGACCAGCTGGAGCACATGACTTGAGCTCACTAGGGACATTTCATTTGCAGACTGTATCAATGTGAATATATGTTGGCAGGTGTATGGACGGGACATAGATAAACCCTGGGACACAGATAGGGAGGCAGTCTATAGCCAGAGCTCCCTGAACATGCCAGTCTTTAGATAGATAGATAGATAGATAGATAGATAGATAGATAGATAGCATACATACATACATACATACACACATACAAACATAGATACATACATAGATACATAGATACATACATAGATAAATAGATAGACAGACAGATAGCATACATACATACAACATACATACACACATACAAACATAGATACATAGATAGATACATAGATAGATAGATAAATAGATAGATAGATAGATAGATAGATAGCATACATACATACATACATACACACATACAAACATAGATAGATAGATAGATAGATAGATAGATAGATAGATAGATAGCATACATACATACATACATACACACATACAAACATAGATAGATAGATAGATAGATAGATAGATAGATAGATAGATAGATAGACAGATAGACAGACAGACAGATAAAATATAGATGGCATGCAGAACTGACTTCTGGATTAAGTTAAGCACAAGTAAACTGTGGTCTCTATTTTTTTGTCAGTGCAACAATATGTAAGCCAAAAGAATAGTTTCATCATTTTGAGCAGGTACTGTCCCTGTCCGTCGATAGAAGTGCTTATGTCTGCTCTCTATCTAGAAAAAAAGAGCCTTGTTTTCTAGGTCATCTACACAAAGTCTGTTTAATTAGTTGATCAGCAAGCAGAATAGTGAGCACAAACTCGAATACGGGGCCTACATTACCCTGAATATCTACTCTTCCAAAGCCAGCCTTAGGCTTATCGCTATGGCCTGCTATAGCCCCAGAACAGAGTACCATGCTTCACCTGAAATAGCCTCTTTAAAAAAACAAGCAAACAATTATTTAGTGGAAGTCTAGTTCATGCGGGCCAAATGGAAGTCTTAAAATTCCCTGGGGAACTCATTCATACTAACAGACAAACACCTCGTATTCCTCAGACCTGTGGATCGTCCTTCCTCAAAGAGTCCTTGGACAGGATTTTTTAATGCATGATGTATCTATAAACATTAATAGCTTATTCACACCTGTTGAGCACTTCATCTATGCCAGAGCACAGAGATGAGCTTATTTATGGGCCCATCGTGTGAGCTGTACCATCAACTTCACTTTACAGGTAGAGAAACGGACTTAGAAGCAAACTGGTAATCTTATCCGCTCGTAGCTGCTAAGGTGGAGGAACCAGGACCTGACCTTAGGAGAGTCTGAAGCCAAACACATGCCCTTAACTGGGGCAATATCCAGAGTCTTTTTTTTTTCTTTTTTTTGGGGGGGGGGTGGGTGGGTGGAAGGAAAGGGTTTATATTCAGCTTACACTTCCACAGTGCTATTGATCACCACAGGAAGTCAGGACTGGGACTCAAGCAGGTCAGGAACTTGGAGGCAGGAGTAGATGCAGAAGCCATGGAAGAATGCTGCTGACTGACTTGCTCCACCCTGGCTTGCTCAACTTGCTTTTCTTTTCCTTTTAAAATATTTAATCCAACTATTTTTTTCAAAGAATCAGTGGTAGTTTAATTAAAGTAACAGTAAGCACAGAATTTTCAAGTAAAACCTTAAAATTAATAGTAACAATTAATAGTAATTATCTCTCAACATTGAGAGAAGCATTCAGCATACAACAGCACCCATGTTTCAACATCAGCAACAATTAGAAAATATTTAGTGACATGGAAAGTCTAGGTCTTGAAGTTACAATGACACTCCTGTGTATTTCATAAATCAATTTTTGTTTTGTCAAAAAAGCAAACCAAACATATTATAAAAGCCAAGAGAGTGACCATGTAAATCAATCCAAAGAATTAAAACCATCTGATCAACTCAATATATATTGAAAAGCCCTGTGAGAAAACACAGTATGGCCACAATGTCAGCTATTGGAAAAGTCTGAGATGCCATGGATTGATCAAGAACATTCCCAAAAAATTCAAAAGCAAAGCTCAGTGGAGAAATGGGAAAGTTTTCATTTGTCATAATGAACACGAGCAAAGCTCCTGTCGTACACACCAAATGGTGTTCTGGGCATCCTAACTAACACAACCAGGCCAAATCATCAGAAGGTATAAAAACTAGAATGGGGCCTGGGGTGGAGCTCAAGTCATAGAGAGCTTGCCTGTGTGCACATGGCGCCAAGATAGAGGCAGAGATGGTGATGAGCTCAGAGACGGCCTGGACAGAGGCAGAAATGGACAAGGCAAGAGAGATGGATAGGCAGGGAATATGGAGAGCTATACAGATAAGTTATCAAAACCGCAGAGATTATCAAAATTGAGAGAAATGTCCAACATTCAAAGGCACCTGTGCCTCAACATCAGCAACAACTAGAAATAAGTGTGTGCGTGTGTGTATGTGTGTGTGTGTGTGTGTGTGTGTGTGTGTATGTACATTTTGTCTTTAGTGGAACTTAAAATTTTGGCTCTTGCTGTGGTTCAAACCCAAAATAAGAACAATTATTAGAACAATTGGCGTTCATTGTGATAAGGCCCTCACATCACCAAATGTCCCTCACATCACCAAAGAATTTTACCTCCATAGAGACTAAGCTAAGAGTTGACATTTCTGCTGCGCCAAGGAATGAATTGTAGGCACGATTATTTGGATACAGATTTCCTGCTATGGACAAAGCTATTTGACTTGAGTGATTATCATCATTCTCAGCCCACAGGGAACAAGTTACATTGACTTAAGAAATGGTGTGTGTATTAAGATGGTCTATCCTTGAAGTCATTCATCAACTGTTTCAACGAACAACAGTTCTGCTTGGAGGGTGGCACAGTTGTTAGGTGAGGGTAAGATTCTGGTTCATTGGCTGTGATGATTTTGAAAAGCATTCATCTCAGAAAAAAGTAACTTATAAGGTCCTCTTCTACAAAATTGATACAATAATTATAAATATCAAGCAAAACATTCAGTCTCATTCTTTGTTGTTCTCTTACAAGTCACCTCCTAAATTGTCTACATTTCTTTTGGCTGTATAAATAATTTTGAAATATGTAAGCTGTTCTGAAAACCATAGTATAGTGTAAAAACATCAAATAAACAATTCTACTTATAGAGAGGCTAAGATAGGGAAAGCATGATTTCAAGACCATTATGTGGTACACAGCAAGACACTGTCACATACAAACAAGCAGAAAGTGTATATGGATTGTACAATATTGGACATATTTTTCCAATTACCAAATTAGAGAGACCATTGGGTGACAGTCAACAAACTTCTAATTCCTCATATTTTTGAATTTCAATAGGTTAGGATATGTTGGTAATATTAATTTTTATATTAAGAGATATTAAGGAAAGTGATTGCTACTTCCTGTTATTTTTGTTGTTAGAGGTGGAATTATGTTTGTGTGGGTTTGTTGAAAGATTATTTTCTTGCTTTTTCTAGGGTGTAGTTTCTCTCCTTGTGTTGGTGTTTTCCATCTATTATCCTTTGTAGGGCTAGATTTGTGGAAAGATATTGTATAAACTTGGTTTTATCACGGAATATCTTGATTTCTCCACCTAAAGTAATTGAGAGTTTTGCTGGGTATAGTAGCCTGGGCTGGCATTTGTGTTCTCTTAGGGTCTGTATGAGATCTGCCCAGGATCTTCTAGCTTTAATAGTCTCTGGTGAGAAATCTGGTGTAATTTTGATAGGCCTGCCTTTATATGTTATTTGACTTTTTTCCCTTACAGCTTTTAGTATTCTTTCTTTGTTTAGTGCATTTTGGTGTTTTGATTATTATGTGATGGGAGGAATTTCGTTTCTGGTCCAGTCTATCTGGAGTTCTGCAGGCTTCTTGTATGTTCATAGACATCTCTTTCTTTAGGTTAGGGAAGTTTACTTCTATAATTTTGTTGAAGATATTTACTGGCCTTTAAGTTGGTGATCCTCACTCTTCTATACATATTATCCTTAGGTTTGATCTTCTCATTATGTCCTGGATTTCATGGATGTTTTGGGTTAGGTACTTTTTGCATTTTGCATTTTCTTTGACTGTTGTGTCAGTGTTTTCTATGGTATCTTCTACACCTGAGATTCTCTCCTCTATCTCTTGTATTCTGTTGGTGATGCTTGCTTCTATGACCCCTGATCTCTTTCCTAGGTTTTCTGTCTCCAGTATTGTCTCCCTTTGTGATTTCTTTATTGTTTGTATTTCCAGTTTTAGATCCTGGATGGTTTTGTTCATTTCCTTCGCCTATTTGTGTTTTCCTGTAATTCTTTAAGGGATTTTTGTGTTTCCTCTTTAAGGGCTTCTAGCTGTTTACCTGTGTTCTCCCATATTTCTTTAAGGGAGTTATTTATGTCCTTCTTAAAGTCCTCTATCATTATTATGAGAAGTGATTTTAGATCCGAATCTTGCTTTTCTGGTGTAATGGTGTATATGTGACTTGCTATGGTGGAAGAATTGGGATCTGATGATGCCAAGTAACCTTGTTTTCTGTGGCTTATGTTCTTACGCTTGCCTCCTGCCATCTGGTTATCTCTAGTGCTACCTGTCCTCACTATATCTGACTGGAGTCTGTCCTCCCTGTGATCCTGGTTGTGTCAGAACTCCTCAAAGTCAAGCTGTGTCTATGATTCTGTGATTCTAGAATCTTGTGATCCTGAGATCCTGGGTGTATCTGAGATCCTGGGTGTGGAAAAGTGCCTGGGAGTGGAGCATCCTCTGGGTATTGTAGGACTGGCTGCAGAGTTTACGCCCAAGGTCCCAGTAAGTCCTGGTGTTAGAACAGATGTTGTATCCTCTGCATCTCTGATTCTATGATCTCCAAGGTCTTTCATAGTAGACACATTTTGTATTCCAAAAACATTGCTAGGGAAAATAACAGATCCGTTTTTTAAGGTTCTATTAAGGTCTTCCTTTCTGTTAGCATCACTGAGTACATTTATCCTCTCTTTGGATCCCTGGAAGCTCAAAGACATAGATACTTTGCCCTTGTAGACTGTGTCCTTGGGTTTCTTCCCAGATTGAAACTTCTGATTCTGTCTCCATAGTCAACATTTTTATCACTTGAATTTTTTGTAACATGGCATTTTAAATCTTCCAAAAAATTTTGAAACACAGAAATACAAAATAGCAAGGTCTTGATGTTACCATCTTTCCAGTTCTCGGACCTGTTCCTTCATCACAGCAGCCTTGATGTCATTTAAAGAGCAGAATACCAATTAGCAACATTTTCCAAGTTCATGGGCTGTATCTTTTCTTTTTTTAAAGGCAGTCTGTGGTTGTCTAAGCCATGCTAACTGCAATTTTGCTGAAAAGAAAATAAAGAGAGCCCAACCACAGCATGCGGTCTGGTTTACTTATTTAATTTTAGATGATACTTTTCAGTGACATCCGTTTAGACTTGAAACCCAGTCAGTTGCTGACCTTGATTCTAAGGGTGTCAGATGAAGTCAGCATTATCCAAGTGGGGGCCATCAGTCAAACAATTTGCATGCGCCTCCTAACACATAGGTATCTGATTCTAAATGCACTTGGTTGAAAAAAAAAATGGAAAGTTTTCTGACCCACTTTAAATCAATGTTTCAGTAAAAGACCAGTGAGGAACTTACCTAGAAAGTAGCCTTAGTTTCCATGAGGTTCGTACTCATTACTCAGAGGAGAAACTGACAAGCTACGAGGAGCTGCTTGATTCAATTTTCAGGTAAAGACTGGGAAAACACTGATAGATTGTGGTCATTTTGAGATGACATCACACGACACATCTTCCTTCTCTTACTCAGCTTCCAGGCATTATTCTCAGGGCTTTGGGGATGGCCAAAAGGTTGTGCTAAGAGAAGCCACCCGAATTGCCAAAGTGGTGGTACTCTTTTGAACTTGCCCTGGGAGCTGATTTCACACGGACGATGTAATGGATAGTTAATGATCTTTAGCCACATGGATAAGGTTTGTTTTTTAGAGGTATACAGTCACATATGACCTGATTGGATTAAATAAAAATAATCAGATCGAAATTCAGTGAGGTGGCTATCAAAGACCAATAGGAGCAATAAGAGTATGTGTGCAGAAGCTCCTCTCACAGCTGGTCTCTATCAGAGAAGAATTGCTACAGAATTGAAGATCAGAAAGGAATTCAGGGGCTGGAGAGGTACCTGCTATGCAAATATTTGTACCTGAGTTTTGAGCTATAGCATCTGAATAAAACTCAGTCTTTACCACCCTAGCTATAAGAAGTAAGGGAACAGAGGCAGGAGTCAGAGGGATCCCTGGAACTCCCTGATCAGCCAATCTAGCTAATCTTTAAGTACCCGTTCCTCAGTCTCAACATAAAAATTAGGAAGCTATCTAGGAAGGCTCTCAATGCTCATGTCTGGCTTCTACACACACACACACACACACACACACACACACACACACATACACACACACGCTTCTAATGAATCCACATGCTAGCATTCAAACATTCAGCCCAAGCACCAGTCTACCCAATTAAAGTAGTCACTTTACTGATCAAGCCCAATTTGATGTATGACAAGAGGAAAGAATTTTCTTCCACCACAAATTCCAGAACAACCTGGTACCTATTCCTGGAACTTCCCATCCCAGAATTGCTCAGAGTGGTCCTCAGAAGCACAAATAATAGTTAAAACTGAGTTAAAATGTAGATCTGAATAAGATCCTAGCATAAGATCTGAATAAGATCCCATAAGGCCACCCATGTGGTCATTATTGCAAATACTCTTCTATCTTAACAACAAATCTTTCCTTTAAGTGTCTATTTGGGATTGTTCCCAGTGCAGGTTGAGCATCTTCATAACAGCAGCCCCCGCATTTAGGACCAAAGAACATCATCTCTGGGACCATTCTCTACTAAGCAAAAACAATAGAGAGAGCCTTATGTAGTACTATACACTGCACTGAACTAAACGGCATCTACCCATTCAAACAGGCATCGTCTTCCTTAGATTAGGATGTATGTTAACCACTTAAAACTGTGAAATCCCTCCTTTATACAGACCATTGTTGTTATTGCTTTTTTCCTGAAAATGGTCATAGAATACAAATTAGTGAAATAATAGGTTTTCAATGGCAGCCCTGGCATCTGAGCAAAAGCCAAAAAACTGATTTTTATATTTTTAGTAATGTCTTAATTTTCTATTGCTCTGAGACAAAAGATATTCTATCCTATTTACAAAAGTAAGAATTTCCCTTATTCTTGGTGTTATTTTCTAGAAATAGCTAGAAAATAATTCTGTATAATGGCCTAATAATTTCAAGAAGCCCACCCTTAAAATATCACTTGATCACAGGCATCCTCCTGTTGCATACCCTCCCACACACCGCCCTGGTCCTGAAACTGGTAGCTGCCCAGTATTGTAGCAGTTTTGAGTCTGTGGAGAAGCAAGTCAGATAAACTTGAGCAAAAATCGTCATTCCTAATCTACTGCTTTTATGTATTCATTCTTACTGCAAAAAGTCAACCACAATCAGCAGGTAAGACAAAAACCTCATTGTATAAAGCAGAACAGCGCAGCTACAAAAAGATGGAGGAAGTCTAGCAAGGCAAAGGCACAACGAAAGTGAAGATGCGGATTGTGCTGGTGCCCTCGGTGCACCAGCTCTCACTACAGCCTTCCATCTGCCTCTGAAGGCTACAACACAAGCCTGAGGGAACTGTGAGCACAGAGGAAACCTGACCTTCTGTGCACAGCCCCAGTGTTCGCAACTGCTCCTCCAAGTGCAAGGCTTTCAGACGGAGTCTGTGGCTGGGAAATCAGTTCTTCTCAAGGCCAGGCACAACCTGCTCCATGTCTAAATAAGCATCTCCACACTCTTGTGAAACCGATCTTGCCTCTCCCCCTTCCCTTTATTTTAAGACAAAGATTGTCACCTCTCAAAGGCTCAGACATAGGCTGAGTTTCACTACCACAGGACACTGGAACAGAGGGATTATTAGAGCTTCCTCTTCATCACCAATCGACAAATCTGGCAGATTCCCCTCCCACTCATCCTTTCCATATAGCAACAAGGAGTGTCTACTCCTCCTCAGAGTTCAGCATAGGCAACAACATGGTCATACACTTTTCAAAGGCATGAGGATTTAGAGCCAAGGGATAAGACAGCCCAGGAGTGTCTTAGACTTCAGCTAAGTTCTAAAAAGAAACAAGGTCATGAATTTCTAATATAATGTTTCATATTGCCAATCAATAATAATAATAAAAGAAAAGCTCAGCTGCTATTTACCAAACCCTATGCTATTGGTGCAAAGATTAACAAAATAGGTACCAGCATTCAAGAAACTTACAATATAGATAGGAAGTCAGTAAGCAAACAATATACAGTTCAACAGAAACAGACAGCCACATATCAAAGAGAAAAATGAGTCAAAAGTAATCCGTGAGGTTGGAGAGATGGCTCAGTGGTTAGGAGCACTGACTGCTTGTCCAGAGGTCCTGAGTTCAAATCCCATGCGGTGGTATGTTTATTCCAGTGATGTTATTCCCCACTGGAATAACTATGTGACTAGAATCCTACAAGACAAGCAGCATGCTAATAACAGGTCAAAAGAGGACATTGCCTAGGCTGTATTTTAATAGAAGGTATTTAATTTGTAGAAGAAGGACACGTAGAAAGCCAGTCCCTGGGGAACCCTAACATGGAGCAAATTAGGAGTAAGGCTAGACGGGACATTTGTTCAAACTGCAATACTAATTCAAGAGCTATGAAGTTCATGTTTCTCATTCAGGGAGCTAGAAATTGGGAAAAGAACAGGCAATCAGAAGTGTGCATGAGCATCACTGCAGGGGGTATTAGAAGTGTCAGAGAAGCAAACACAGTCCAAACAGGTGAAAGTCAGAGTTGCTGGCCAGCCTGGCCTGGAAAGAGGAGTGGAGTGTGAGGTGCTGCCACTTCTGAGAACCAGGTGATCACAAACAGAATCCAGCAACCCTACCGCATGTGCTGTCTACTGAATAGGAGCTGCTAGTTCACCTCATGGTTTTGTGATGAAGGTCAGAAAGGACTGAAGCTGTGAGACATGATCTGCCTCATTAGAGGTAGAGGCAAAGAGAAAGGACATATAAATGATCTTTATGTGCAATGACCTAATGTCCCCTATATTCAGAATAATGACATGCAGATGACCTCTATATCTAATGACCTAATGACCTCCATATTCACCATAATGATAGGCAGATGACCTCTATATCTAATGACCTAATGACCCCCATATTCACCATAATGATAGGCAGATGACCTCTATATCTAATGATCTAATGACCCCCATATTCACCATAATGATAGGCAGATGACCTCTATAGCTAATGACCTAATGACCCCCATATTCACCATAATGATAGGCAGATGACCTCTATATCTAATGATCTAATGACCCCCATATTCACCATAATGATAGGCAGATGACCTCTATATCTAATCACGTAATGACCCCCACACTCATCATCTTGTCCTCATATCCTCTATTCCTGAAGAGAAAGTCTTCTCAAGGACTTACAGGCAGTCATCTCACTGAGAGGAGAGAACATAAGAGAGCTGTTCCCATCTTCCCTTCTCATCCCTCATCTCCTCTCCTTAGTAACCTCCACCAGCAGTGCCTCAGTGTCTCCATTGTCTTTCAGCCTCCATCTTAATTTCTAATTCATTCTCTGCTTTGTCCATCAGTCCCTTATTCTTTCACTTCCATTTCCTTCCTCCTTAAAAGAAAGACTTGACTCTGAACCTCAAAACAGCAAATATTAACACGTTTCTTGATAACATGCAATAGTCATGTCGTCACTAGCAAACCTCTAGCTACTTCTTAATAACTAATTAGACTTTGTGGTTGTTTCTTGCAAAGAATGGACATTCAAGCTAAACAGTTGCTATACTCAATTAAATAGAATGTGTTCCATTAGTATTAAATTATTTATTTTGTTTGTCTGTTTACATGGAAGACATTGAGCGGGTTTCTTTTGGTGGGTGCTCTCTAACCAGGTAATTTGGTAGAAAAGGGAGAAAGATCAAGTCAAAATTCAAAGCATGTGTCATTAGGAGACTGTCAAGAGACTCGCAAATCATTAAGAGAGCTTATCTCTGCAGCAGCTCCAGATGTGTCCATATACACATGATACTGAATGATAGCAAAGCATCTCTGTTCAGCTCCCGACAAGTCATTGCTTCTTTGCATAGTGAACTTCTGCCCTTCCCATCTTCCTTCAGAGACAGATGTTACCCGTCATAAAGGGGTGGTTCTGTTCTGACCTCATTTGAGGATGGAACCTTTACTCAAATGGTGTCACCCCAACCCACTCTCCACGTAAGTGACCACACAGGGAATAAAGCCCTATAAAAAGAGAGAAGGGAACGCTACACTTCATCCACCTCACCCGAGGCACAAGCTCATCCAGCACCAGCTAATCAGGACCAGTAACCATGAGTCCCGGGAGAACTTCTTCATCTGTGGTGAGTCCTGCACTAGTGTACAAGGCGCTTGTTGCTTGAGACCAGGTTGTGTTGCTGCTCATGGTTTGAAATGCTCAGCTCCATCTCTTGGGGGTCCATGAGTCTGTATATGTAGAATTGGAAATGAAACCTTTGGTAGATGCCTAAATCATTGTACTGCATTTTCAAGAACTGATAAGCATCAGTCAGATAAGGCTAAAACTGAAAGGTTGCTGTGATGAAACTAACCCACATAAAGAGTGTCACATGACACTATGCAATGAGAAAAACTGCCTGTCAAAAGTCTACTCTTTTGAGTTAAAAGATTTGACATAATTCTCTCATGTCAGTTTTCTTTAATCCAGAATGAAGTGGGTTGCTATTCTTGCAGATTTGAAAGCCATAGAAGCAACTTTTGCTCCGTTGTTTTATACCAAAGTCTGAGGACATCCAAACCATTTGATTCTAATTAGATACATGTATAAGTCTCCTTATGAATAAAGCTTTATATATTTTTTTAATTACTTAACTTAAAAAAGTATGTTCTGAAATCGGGTTCTCATTATAAAATCAATGCATGTTAAATTTAGAAACAGAAAATACACCTAAGAAAACATAAGGGAGGCCCAGTGTCTGTCTGGCGGACAGCTGGTGTAGGAACGCTGTTGCTAATTCTAACATGAGTGCTAACAGCAGGTAGGTTTTCTGCAGCCCCCTCCTCCAGGGTACACGTTTGACTGTGCACAAGGTTTGCAGAAGGGGTGACTAAGAACACTAGTGCACGAGGACAAGAAAATCGAGGTCATTTGGCGTCCCATTGACTCATAAGCCAACAAACAGGCTGATGAGAGGACATGAGCTGACATTTTTACCAAGACCACTGCTGTCTAGCCATCGTATGTCTGTCCTCAGCCACAGAAAGAATGTAGGAAGCCAGTTAAAATAAAATAAAAGCCGGGCGGTGATGGTGCACACCTGTAAGCCCAGCACTCTGGGAGGCAGAGGCAGGCGGATTTCTGAGGAGTTCGAGGCCAGCCTGGTCTACAGAGTGAGTTCCAGGACAGCCGGGGCTATACAGAGAAACCCTGTCTCAAAAAAAAAAAAAAAAAAAAAAAAAAAAAAAAAAATCCAAATAAATAAATAAATAAATAAAACAAAATAAAATAAACTCTACATTTTTAGCATGATTTTGGCCACGTTAAAAAGTCTTACATGGTAGGATAGGAAAGATCTTTCCAGAATGGCGTATGTTTCCTACAGTTAGCTATATACTCATAATGAGTTTGTCAGGAAAAACAAAACAAAACAAAACAAAACAGATACTAATCCTATCCCTCATCACCTTATTTTTCCCTTCAAGTCTCTGCTGTTGCTGCTGCTACTGAGCCTGGAGGCTGCAGTGAGGGCCGCGGTACTCGTCCCCCAAAGTTCAGCATGCCCAAACACCGAGGCCAAGAACTTCCTCCAGGATGTGAAGGTCAACCTGAACGTCATTAACTCCCTCAGCCCGAAAGTGAGCTCCCGAAGGCCCTCAGACTACCTCAACCGTTCCACCTCGCCCTGGACTCTCCGGTGCGTAAGAACTCCAGACCAAAATCTGTGCCCCTCTTCTCGGATGCACCACACATGCCCTGAGCCTGACTCCTTACATTTTCCCTCTTGGAATCCCCGGAGACCTAGAAGGACCATTGCGCTAAGTAAGCAACGGTTCTCAAGGTTTCCTCTACAGACTTCTTGGATAGAGCAGGGAAGGCTTCCTCCTAACCTGTTAGAGTTGTCACGAATGAGAAGGATCAACCCAAATTAATGAAAACCATGATCGTAGCATCTATGAGAGCTCACGTCAATTGCTGACTTTTTGGAAATCTGGATAGTTATGGGTTTGTTTTTTTTTTCCTGCCAGACCTACAATTAAAGAGATTTGCTGAAAATAATTAATAATTAACTACGTATTTTTGGGTCTGTCCTGAAGAAGGCATTAAAAAAAAAAATAAAGCTTGAATGGCTGGTAGAGAAGTATCCTGCTGGATGTTTCTTCTCCTTTGTGAGTTGGATAGACTTGACCTCCATCCTTCCCCATACTTTATACTCGGCATGTCTCAGGCATATACTCTTTAGACCCCATAAAGGGCTTGGTACTTTGATCATTTGAAGTTCTATGAATAGGTTTCAGTGGCAAGGAACCTGTGGATCCACCTGTCTATAGGATTTCTCCTTTTTCCAATACTAAGGATAATTCAATCACTCAATTCAAGTGAATTGAATTGAACTATTATTCAGATATTGTAAGGGGGACAAGGAAGAGATTATAAAGGCCTTTTGTCATTGCTTCTACCTTTTCATATAATTACTGGGCTCAGTCCCATGAAGCATTCTCAGATATAATTCTGATATTCGATTCTTTCAAAGACCGATGTCACCAAGTCAGACGAACAGCCACCTTACTCCTTGGTCAGCTGTCCCTTTTTCGTTTCCTGTCAATCAAATGCACCCTTAAATATATATATTAAATGCTATCTATTTCATGTTAAGTTTCAGTTCTCACTGTGGTCTTTAGCTTATTCTGTTTATTTTTCAAAAAAAAAAAAAATTCTTCTAAAACACTTGGTAAACTTTAAAATCCAAGTTTGCAAAGCTGCAGGTCCAGTTCCGTGATAGGACGGGTGTCCGTCATGTGGGACACACTGGTTTTGATCCTTATCACTGCCAAAGAGGAGGAGGGAGAGAATGAGGGCTCTGGGAGGAAAAGATGGAAAGGCAAGAATCCAAAATTTCGGACAAGCCGGAGTTAGCAGCTAGCATGTAAAGGTTTTGCAGTGCACATATGTGTTATAGTACATTCTTCCTCCCTCGACCTGTTCCTGCTTTCTCTTCCACTTACCCAGGAACTCACTTTCCTCCTGGCTTTTGTCTCCCGTGCAGCCGCAATGAGGACCCTGACAGATATCCCTCTGTGATCTGGGAGGCACAGTGCCGCCACCAGCGCTGTGTCAACGCTGAGGGGAAGCTGGACCACCACATGAATTCTGTTCTCATCCAGCAAGAGATCCTGGTCCTGAAGAGGGAACCTGAGAGCTGCCCCTTCACTTTCAGACTGGAGAAGATGCTGGTGGGTGTGGGCTGCACCTGCGTTTCCTCTATTGTCCGCCATGTGGCCTAGACTGAGACCTGAGGCTGGCCCCTAAGAAGCCCCCTCCCCCACTCCCGGGCCGCGTTTCTCTGCAAACTTACTTGTATTTTTAAACCAGTTCCTGCGATTGATTCTCAGCAAGTAATATGGATTCAGAGGCAGAGTCAGAATTGTCTTCCCTCCACACTGAAAAGAAGTTGTAAAGGGGTCCCAAACTGCTTCTTGTTTGTTTTTCCCGTGGGCTTTAAATTATTTATGTATTTACGATATCCCGAGATAACTTTGATACATAACTTATTTTAATGAATTATCTACATTATTATTATGTTTCTTTCTGAAGAAGACAAAATTCAAGACTCAGAAATTTTATTATTTAAAAGGTAAATACCTATATTTATATGAGCTATTTATGGATCTATTTATTTTTCTTAAGTCTTTTAAGGATTGAGGGCATGATTATCAGATCTACCTAGGGAAATCCTAAATAAGATTAAATGTTAATTGAAATTTCAGCTTTTCTATTTGTGTATTTAAGGTTCCCTCCTTTGAATGGGGTGAAATTCAAGCAGTTTTATATTTAATAGCTTTTTAAATTATTGAAGCGTCAAAATATTGGGCAACTCAGCTCCCTGTCTGTTAAAAAAAAAAAAAAAACTTGTAACAATATCATTGTAATAATAAATTTTTGGAAGAAAATTTCTTTCTTTGTACTTATTAAAAATGGAGGTATGTAACTCATTTGATGTGTGGATTATGTTTTGGGTATTCCAGTTTTCTAGGTTAATAACCACTTATTAGTGAGTGCATACCATGATTCACCTTTTGAGTCTGGGTTACCTCACTTAGTATGATGTTCTCTAGCTCCATCCATTTGCCTAAGAATTTCATGAATTCATTGTTTCTAATGGCTGAATAGTACTCCATTGTGTATATATACCACATTTTTTGCATCCACTCTTCTGTTGAGGGATACCTGGGTTCTTTCCAACTTCTGGCAATTATAAATAGGGCTGCAATGAACATAGTGGAACATGTATCCTTATTACATGCTGGGGAATCTTTTGGGTATATGCCCAGGAGTGGTATGGCAGGATCTTCTGGAAGTGAGGTGCCCAGTTTTCGGAGGAACTGCCAGACTGATTTCAAGAAGAACGGAGGAGTGGCCCCTTGTTCTGAAAAGACTCAGTGAAGCAGTATAGAGCAAAATCAGAACAGGGAAGTGGGAAGGGTTGGGTGGGAAAACAGGGGGAGGGAAGGGGACTGATGGATACTTTCGGGGAGTGGGGGTCCAGAAAAGGGGAAATCATTTGAAATGTAAATAAATATATCAATAAATTTAAAAAAATAAAAAAAAATGGAGGTATGGGGATGGAGAGATGGATCGCAGGCTCTAAGTCAATCATGCAGTCATGAGAACATGAGTTCAGGTACCAGAACTCACATCACAAACAGTCACCCCAGCTCCAAGGAGGACTGAGGCAGGAGGATCACTGGGGCCTGAGTCCTGTGTTTGGGGAGGAGTCCCACCCTAAGAATTAAAAGAGCAAGTGATGGAGGAAACACATAATACCCTCCTCTGGATTCTGCATGTATGTATAGGCACACAGGTGCGTGCTTGCACACACACAAACACACACACACAAACACACACACACAAACACACACACACACACAAACAGAGAGGGGGGTAATAAATCTTTCCTAAAAAGTATAATCAGCCCCTTGTGGGTATAGGTTCCACATCTCTGGATGTAGTCAAAGTTGAGGATCAAGAATGCAGCTAGCCTGTGCAAGGTGCCTTTCCTGGGTGAATGTAGCTACTACCCCTTATCAAGAAAGTCTCTCTTTACCACAAAAGGAGACTGTCACAGAAAACTAAGTCTGGAAACAATGTAGAGGTCGACAGACCATGGGAAGCCCATCTGCAGTCTACAGTACAGCTTCTGTACCTGTAGCTTGGGGAACATCCTGGCAGAGGAGCAGAAAGATTGTAAGAGCCAGAACACCAGGAAGTCTGCTGGGAAAGTCTCCTAGAAATGTCTACAGGAACAAGCCAAGAACAATGGCAATACCAATGGATATGTTAGCATGGAAGAGGGAATTTCATCAGGTCCTGCCCCTAAACGAAGGACTACAGGCAACCATTGACTACTGGGAGAAGGAAAATTAGCCTCTACCAAAGACTAACCCCTTATTCTTTGATGCAGAATAGCCGGTCCTTATGCACACCAACAACAAAAATGAACTCGGCAGGTAGTGTGTGTGTCTGTGTGTGTGTGTGTCTGTGTGTGTGTGTCTGTGTGTGTGTGTGTGTCTGTGTGTGTGTGTCTGTGTGTGTCTGTGCACACACACACAAACATATATATGCATATGTATGTATGTAGCAATAATAAAGAAAAAGACTATCATTGAAGAGTGGGGCTGTGTGGAAGGGGCTCCAGGAAGAGTAGCTGGGAAGGTCTGGAGGGAGAAAGGGGAGTGGAAAGTGATATGATTCTATTTGTATCAAACAGGCACTTTTAAAAATGTAATATGTTGAGACCCCAGGGAGTGGGGAGGCATGGTGTGGTGTGGTGGGGTGGGGGAAGACATCCTCTTGTAGACAGGAAGGAGCAAGGGGGGATGTAATGGGAACTGTCTGTCAGCAGGTGGACCAGGAGGGGGATAATGACTGGACTGTAAAAAAAAAAAAAAAAGATTAAAGATAATAAATGTTTAAAAATAAATAAATACAAATTAATTCCAATTAAAAAGAAACGTAAAATATTTTCCCACCATTGTAAGTTCGTGGTAATTATACATGAAGGTAGAAATTTGCAATCGCACAAATTTGAATTTCAAGCCTGGCTTTCCCTGCTCGCTGCTCCCTGAGTGGTATTTCCTCTTGCCTCCTCATCCATGAAATAGAAAACCATGAGAGTGAAAAAAAAAATAAGAACGTAGCTAGGTCTCTGATAGGTATCAGTACAGAAGGATACATACAACCCTCTCCCCGTCAGTCTTCCCTAAACAATGTTGTAGTGTAGACGTTTGCACAGGGCTCACATTCTATGAGATATGGTAAGTATTAGAGATGAGTTTCAGCACATTGGAAAGATGGAGGTAGGTTACATGCAAACGGCACTATTTTATGCAAGGAGTTAAGCATCTGCAGATTTTGATACAGGGGAGGGACTGTCCTGTTACTCATCTCAAACACACTGAAGGACTTTTGAACTTCAGCCTGTCCACTCTCCTCTGTTGGGAAAAGAAGAAAAGTATTCCTCAGAGTAACAACACCCTGAAACCACCCAACTCTACATTTCCAATTTCACATTGCCTTTAAGACAGTGAAGATGAGGCTCTCCCCTTACCAGGCAATGCTATGGGCAGAAGCATTCTGCCATAAATTAAGTAAAAATAGCAGTGGCCCTAGGAAAAGACAGATCACTGTTAGAGATGGGGGGTGAGGGGGAATGGAACTTCCCAAAACTATAACCTGATATTTGACACAAAAGAAATTCTTCAAGGAAACTGTTTTCAAACTAGGAGTCCTTGCTTTGATGACCAAGGCCCACCGGAGATCAGTAAGGAACAGGATTTCCTCTCAGAGCTTTGCCCTGCCCTCTATCTCTCATCCAGTGCACCCAAGAACCCAGAAGGGAAGTGGCAGGAAAGAGCCAGCCTCAAGAATAAAAGTTGTTCAACACAAGCAAAGTAAAAACTGAGTCATAGTTGCCTATAGGTCAGTTTCAAGCTCGGAGTCACAGCCATCCCAGTCCCCATGCCCCAGCTGTCACCATGCCCAGTTCAGGGACCCTCTGGACATTCTCCAGCTATCCCCACAGGCTCTCTACTTTTTATTTAATTAACTTATTTGGGTACCCAGAGGATTCCCCGGCATGCAATAAGGACACATACTCCACTATATTCATAGCAGCCCTACTTATAATAGCCAGAAGCTGAAAAGAACCCAGGTGTCCCTCAACAGAGGAATGGATACAGAAAATGTGGCATATATGCACAATGGAATACTACTCAGCTATTAAAAACAATGAATTCATGAAATTCTTAGACAAATGGATGGAGCTGGAGAATATCATCCTAAATGAGGTAATCCAGTCTCAAAAGAACACTCATGGTTTGCACTCACTGATAAGCAGATATTAGCCTAGAAGCTTGGAATACCCAAGACACAATTCACACATCAAATGATGCCCAAGAAGAAGGAAGGAGTGGCCCCTGGTCTTGGAAAGGCTCAGTGCAGCAGTGTAGGCAATACCAGGACAGGGAAGTGGGAGGGGGTGGATTGGGGAATAGGGGGAAGGAAGAGGGCTTATGGGACTTTCAGGGAGTGGGGATCCAGGAAAGGGAAAATCACTTGAAATGTAAATAAAGAATATATCAATAAAAAAAAAAGAAAGAAAAAAAACTTACCAAAAAAATTTAACTTATTTGGGAAGAGAAAGTAGGCACCCTTCCCTGCTGAGCTGTCTCATTAGCCTTCACTCTTTACTCTCCAGCAGGTCCAAAACTACCCCAAGGTCTACAGCCTCCATGTCCTTCAGTCTAAACCCAAAGCCAGTGGGTGACTTCTCCAGTTCCTCTTGTCACTAGCACCTTATGCTCTTTCAGCTTGGTGCCTGTCACAATCACACACACACATACACACACACACACACACACACACACACAGAGAGAGAGAGAGAGAGAGAGAGAGAGAGAGAGAGAGAGAGAGAGAGAGACTATAGTGGTTTGAATATGCCTGGCCCAGTGAGTGGCACCACTAGGAGGTGTGGCCTTGTTGGAGTAGGTGCCTTGTTAGAGGAAGTGTGTCACTGTGGGCGTGAGCTTTAAGACCCTCATCCCAGCCGCCTGGAAGCCAGTCTTCTAGCGGCCTTCAGATGAAGATGTAGAACTTGCAACTCCTCCAGCACTATGCCATGCTCCCTCCTTGATGACAATGGACTGAACCTCTGAACCTGCAAGCCAGTCCCAAATAAATGTTGTCCTTACAAGAGTTGCCTTGGTCATGGTGTCTGTTTACAACAGTAAAATCCTAAGACACACACACATACACACACATGGGTTGGGAGGAGGTTGGAGAGAGAGAGAGAGAGAGAGAGAGCATTGACAGGTGGTACCTTCATGCTCTAAAATTCATCACTAAAATCCTGCTGCTCATTTCTTTGGGCTTCACAGCATAGGACCTTTAGGAGCATCACTAAGGAAGAACACACATGAACCTGTAGTCCTGAGTGGTTATTTCAATGAGTTTTACTACCATTTGGGAGCTAGGAAAAAGCCTTCTATCTTTGTTTAGTGTTGTTATAATTGTAACAAAAATCCTGAGGCTCCATGGCTTAAAAAGAAAAAGAGATTTATTTCACTGGCAGTTCTAGAGTTGAAGGCCGTGGCACCTGCATCCGTGTGGCTTCTGGTAAAGGCTTCATGGCAAATGGCATCCAAAGGAACATGTCCTAAAGTGGGATAGAGAGGAGGTACCAGGCTCTTCTAGAACAGCCCATTCCGTCAGGACAGTTCCATGAGACCTGATCTACTGTCTAATGACAGAATGGATCTTCCCAATGGTTCCTACCATGACTAAATTACTTGCACTGGGCCCAGCCTTTTAAAGATTTCACCACTTCAAAACCACCACGACAGGGACCGAGAGGCCAGCAATGGACATTTAGAGACTTTACTGGATGCTTTTCCTCTTTTTCTAGGAATCCAATGGGTTAATTTGATTTTACCTGATTTATTCATTTTACATACCAATCGCTGCCCCCTCCAAGTCAACCCCTCTCACAATTCCCCCTTCCCCAACTTTCCTTGTCCTCTGGAAGGGTGGAGGGCCCCACCCTCCAAAGACTTGAAGTCTCTGTGGGGTTAGGTGCTTCCTCTCCTCTTGAGGCCAGACAAAGCAGCCCAGCTAAACACACATATCCCACAGACAGGCAACAGCTTTTGGGACAGCTCCCATTCCAGTTGTTCAGGACCCACATGAAGACCAAGCTGCACATCGGCTACATATGAGCAGGGAAGCCTAAGTCCAGCCGGTGTATGCTCTTTTGTTGGTGGTTCAGTCCCTGAGAGCCTCCAAGGGTCCATGTTAGCTGACTGTTGGTCTTCCTGTGGAGGTCCTATTCCCTTCAGGCTGCAATCCTTCCTCCTGTTCTTCTATAAGAGTCCCTGAGCTCCATCCGCTGCTTAGCTGTAGGTATCTGCATCCGTCCGAGTCAGCTGCCGGGTGGCCATTCCTTTTCTTGACACTGACAGAATTCCTGGCAGAAACATTTAAGAAGGAAAACTCTTGCTTTGGAGTACAGTTTTGCCTTTAGCCCATGGCTGTGAGGAAAACGTACAGCTCACAGCAGCCGAAGTGTGAGGCCGCCTCTTCACATTCAACGGACCAGGAGGCAGAGAACTCGGGCTGAAGTAGGACTTGGTTATAACCCCAAAGCCTCCATCCCAGAGACCTACCTCCTCCAGCCCGACCCCACAACCTCCCCCAAACAGGGTTATAAGCTAGGCACTAAAACAAGCACCTACGGGGGCCATGTCACAGAACCACCGTAAAGAAGCCAAACCACACCCGCGCAGTAGGAATCGCGCATGTCTCATTCCCTGATACATATCACTTGCATTCTAGCTTTGTCTTCCCAACGATCTCAATCCTTCCAGAGCCATCTAAGCTAGCAGTCTGGAGAGCTTTGATAAAAACTCGTCTTTCTCCTCTCCCCTCTCACATCTTTTAACATTTATGTACCCTCAGAACTCACTGTTTTTCGCTTCTGATCAGTTTTGCGGGCCCATTTCTTCTCACCCCTACAAAGTTCCCAGCAACCTCCTCGTTGCTGTGATAGAAACACTGGCCAGAACCAACTCAGGGAGGAAAGGGTTAATCTCGTTTTGTAAACCCCACCCCACCCCACCCCACCCAAGTCACAATCCATCCCAGTGGGAAGTCAAGACAAGAACCCAAGGTAGGAAGGAACCCTGAATGCGGGAACGGAAACAGGCCACAAAGGAGCAATGCTTACTGGCTTGCTTACCTGGTTCAAGATCATCTATTCTTCTTATACACCCCGGGACTGTTTGCCCAGGGAAGGCACCACCCACAGAGGGATGGGCCCTCCATCAATTACCACTTAAGAAAATGCTCCCACAAACATGCCCACAGGCCAATCCGACTGAGACACTTCCTCAGTTGAGAGTCCTTCCAAAGGGTGTCCTTCTTCTGGTAACTCGGTCTTATCCCTCCTATCCTGACGACCACTGCTCTGGATGGTTTCCATACACCTACAGATGCTACCCACACACGAAGTCAAAGGTCACAAAGTACGGTCTGGTACTTTGTGCTTTCTGCATAGGTGGGCGGAGTGGTCCCACGAGAACCTCATTACACTTTCTGCACAGACATGTTCTAAGAGTGACAAGGGTGATGAGTGGCTTGTAGGAGGCACTCGGCTGTGGTGGAGTTCACAGCCTGTGCTGTCGGGCACCTCTGCCTGAATGGCTTAACCGCTCCTTTTTTACATATTTATTTTCTATCTATCTATCTATCTATCTATCTATCTATCTATCTATCTAATGAATGAGTACACTGTTGCTGTCTTCAGTCCCACCATAAGAGGGCAGCAGATCCTATTACACATGACTGTGAACCACCACGTGGTTGCTGGGAGTTGAAATCGCGACCTCTGGAAAAGCAGAGCCACTGCTGTCAGCCCTCCAGCCCTCCTAGCTCTTTCTCTTACCCATAGCCTTTCCTTCCTGCAATACCTTGGTCCTGTTTTGTGATGCAAGCTTGTAGCAAAGGAAACAAAATGAGCAGACGGAAGAGACTGAGGTCGCAGCCCCTTCAAGGGCCTGCCCACAAAAGCCTTACTGCCCTTTTACTAGGTCTCATCTGCTAAAGGTTCCACCTCCCCCGCTTTTACTAAAGGCTGGGAACCAAACTCCCAGCACGCCGCCCTTCAGAGAACACTGGCCAAAACACCATCGCGCCTGGTTTTGTTTGTTCTTACCCACGCATTCAAGCTCCTTGCTTTGCCCTCCAACAAAACTCTTCCTTCCATATTCATGAGGGTTTCACATCCTTAGGGCCCATGTTTTGTGCACCTTTCCTGGGATGCTCTGTGGAGACAGGGAGTGATTAGTGAATCTCATAGGTGGACCCAGACAACAAAGAGTGGTTGCTAATGCCCTTATCACAGAGTATCCATGACAGAGCAAGATTTAATGAGAAGCCATTGAAGAGTCGCCCTCACGAAGCTGTGTAACTCCACTGTGTTATTCGCCACTGAAGCAAACCCAAATGCGCAAATACAATTCATGTCCTTTCACGGCTATGAGAGCATTTGCTCACAGAATATGGGTGCACTGTGATAGAAACGGGTCAAATTCAAAGATAAGTAATGGTATACCTGTCTTCAAACAAATCACATTCCATAGGATAGAATATCACTATAAAGAAAGAATTGCAGGTCTTCTGAAGAAATAGCTCAGTGGTTAAGAACACTTGCTTGTCTTATGGAGAACCAGAGTTAAGTTCCCAGATCCCAGATCCAGTAGCTCACCACTGCCTGTAACTTCTTCTCTAGGGTATCCAATTCCCTATTCTGGCCTCTAAGGGCACCTACATTCACATGCACAAACACACAGACACAGACACAGACGACACATCATTAAAATTAAAATGATTATCTAAAGAAAGAACTGAGGCCCTGACAAAGCTCATCAGCTAAATAACTGAGGTGGTTTTTTTTTTTTTCTTGCAGATTACAAGTATCAAAGACTTTCAGAAGAAGATGTCCCTACACAGGAAAGGAGGAGAGAGAGACAGAGGGAAAGGATAGAGGCAGAGAGAAGCATTTGTTTTCCTGTTTAACTGCAAACCCACCTTTATAAGCCAGACTTAAAAGCACAGAGCCTGTCACCAGAGGAACACCTGGGAAGAATCGTGCTCTCCCCTGACAAGAGAGACCCTGAGGCTCCAAGGGTGGCTGTTTATCCTGTGTGAGCCGCCTCACACTCTCAGTACAAGTTCTTATCAGATGAATAATTTAGGGCACAGGTGACATGACTGGTTCTCAAAGCATAAACCTCATTCTTAGTGATGTCGGGGAAGTGGACATGTCTGTGGTTAAAAGCAAAGAGGCTTAAAAGAGCTCAGATCAAAGGGGGCTCGTCCCTCACCTCGTGCTGAGTTACCACAGGTAGGTTACTTTCAGAAGTTCCTGGAAAGAGCTATGCACTGCACTTTGCCCATGCCCGCATGTCTGCCTGATATGAATGTGTTGCCATCAAAGGCAATGCTGGCCAGGAAGAAACAGGCATAAACTAACATGAATTAAGGACACTCGTGTTGCAGGCCCAATGTTTATTACTGGAAAGACAGAGTTGGCAAAGCTGGTTCATTCTATCTTACTTGTTTAATGTTTTCCTGAAGAAGTAGGACCCTAACTATTACTGGATGATTATAAGGACAGTTAAGAAATCACTGTGCTGGGAAGACTTTGAATGGTCTTCCACTCCACCCCTCTACCAAGAAAAGAGATGAGAACCTTGGTATGAATGCCGGCAATATGGCGCACTCAGTAAAAGCACTTGGTGCACAAACTTGGCAACCTGAGCTTAATTCCTGGAACCTACACAAAAGGAAGAAGAAGAGAACCAAGTCCACAAAGTCATCCTCTAATTTCTATATGTATGCCATAGTACACACACGTGTGTACACACACACACACAGAGAGAGAGAGAGAGAGAGAGAGAGAGAGAGAACAATTTTTAAAGATAACATATCATTAACAAGCCAAACAACATGATAAAGTCTATTTCTTATATTTCTGGTTGTGAACCTAGCCTTTAATGGCTGAGCCATCTCTCCAGCCCATCAAGTCCATTTCTAAAGAACTCACACGATCATCGTCCCCCAAAGCAAAAGTTCCTTCTTGATGTCCAACTGAAATCTTAGATTATGTCCAGTGTATATAAATTCATTGTGTCATCTTGAGGGAGATCCAATGAGGCATCAAAGAAGACATCATATACTTTATAGTTTAATTTGAAAAAAATGCATATATCTGACATGGGAATACAGCAGTAGTGACCACATAGCACCATGCAAAGGTATGTTATTTGGCTAAATTGTACTCAACAAGTTCTGTGGTAATGCGAATTAAGTAAGAACACAGACACTTTTTTTGTAAGAAAGGATTCTGGAGCTACTAACAGGAATATAAGGGAAGGGATGGGGGCCAGTGGGAGGGTGGAAGAGTTGGCCTTATCTAGGGGTGCAATCAGATCATCACAGGGGAGTAATCTGATGCAAGAGTGCGGGTAGGTAACTCCAAAAGTTCCAGTGTCTTTTTTTTTTCCTGCCTAAGAAGCAAAGTCTCCCACTGACCTTGAGAACTGGTGGAGGGGAGTGGAACACTGGAGAGCATATAAATCAAGATCGATCTGCAAATGAAAGATAATACTCTAGTAACTGTCTTACAGACTGGGGAATAAGCATTCAATAGGCATATGAGAGAGGCGGTGGGCAAATGGATACTCAGATGGTTTTCTGGATCCTCCTGAGGTCAGAGGTCATATATTTAAATAATAATCAGTCAACAAAAATTAGATCCTTCTAGACTTTTCTCCAGTCACAATCAGCAGTAAGAATTCAAGTAAAAAAAAAGAGGCTCAAAAGCAATGGTGGTTAGGACTTGGCCAGTTGAGTTTGATCATGTAAAACAAGCAAAGATAGAGAGCATAGGCAAAAGAGTGACCCCAGCAACTGGCCATGCATCTAAGCTGAGCAAGGAAGGAAACAGCATAGAGCATTGGGTGGTGCATTGGCTCCAGAGACATGCAGAGATGGGACCCGAGACTTTACACACAGTCGCCAGTCGTTACTGAATTCTGCATCCCTCTTATACTCCAGAGAAACTAAATTAATTTAACATACTCTTAATTGATATACCTGACTCAGATCCAGCCTGGATGATGGTGGAGTTAGCAAGACTCCAGTGTGCAGTGCATCAGTAATGAGGAAGATGCATTAAGGTTTAGACATCTAATGTACAGCTAGACAGTGGGTAGAAATACACTAAGAGAAAGTATTCAAGAGAGAATAAACCCAGCACCCAAACACAATACACTCTGGATTGGGATTACACCTTCAACAACTCATAGCTGTTAAATATGTAGGAAGACAAGTTGAGTGAGACTATTTTTCTTAAAGAATGGAGAGGGTAGAAATGGCTAGAAAGGATGTGTTTGAGAAATATTAAAAATAAAACCAACAGTCTGTGATGGGAAGAAGGAAGCATGGCTGTTTCTGATCTGGCCACTGGAGTAAGTCACAACCTTCTTGAATAGAATAAAAGAGGTAGCAGATTCTAAGGCAGCTTCTAAGGTGATCTTTCTTTGAGTATGCTGGGTTTGAAATGCCTGTGGGATAGTCTAGTGTGAAAACCAGGAAATAAGCCTGAAGCCTCACAAAGTTCTAAACCAAAAGATCTTTGGAGAATACAGTTCCCTGGGCAGAACCAGACGGTATCTAAAGCATGGCGTAGACGTATGAACACGGTTCAGAGCCAGGATTTGCCAGTCACCCTATAGTGAAGTCATATGACAGAAGCATCTGACCTCAGTAAATTTTAATGCCTCAACATCAAAAGAAAAAGAAAACAATGTGAAGCACACAAAGAAATGTCGGAGAGTGATGACAACAGAATAGAGACCTTAAGGGAGGAAAAGGGCAGCAGAATCAAGCGCCTAGAAATATCCAATAGATTGTCACCCACAGAGCAGCAGTCAGCCATGACAAAGCCAATTATTTATTGTTCTGATAGGCAAAGTGTTCTTTGCAGTGATGGGTGCTAAAACTATATTACAAAGGGTGACAAACTTGGTGGACAGATAAGAAGTGACGGAGTAAAAAAAAAAAAAAAAAAAAAAAAAAAACAAAACAAAAAAAAAAAAAAAAAACCCTCTTTCCCAAGCAGCTCCGCTACAAAGAAGAGAGGTATGACCAGTGACACTTAGATTG